>NC_091190.1:3873264-4029366 GCF_040958095.1 Procambarus clarkii
GTTTTATAGTAGATCGTCAATTGTATCTTCTGATTTTTGTCTGTATGCATAACGTTTCTATTAACAATATCTTTCAGGACCCTTTCCTCCGTTTTATGAGCTGTGGAAAAGAAGTTCCTGTAAAATAGTCTAATAGGGGGTACAGGTGTTGTGTTAGTTGACACTTCAAAGGTTGAATGGCGTTTCACTTTCCTTCTTATGATGTCTTCAACGAAACCATTGGAGAAGCCGTTGTTGACTAGGACCTGCCTTACCCTACAGAGTTCTTCATCGACTTCCTTCCATCCTGAGCTGTGGCTGAGAGCACGGTCGACGTAAGAGTTGACAACACTCCTCTTGTACCTGTCCGGGCAGTCACTGTTGGCATTGAGGCACATTCCTATGATTATTTCCTTAGTGTAGACTGCAGTGTGGAAACCTCCGCTCTTTTCCATGACTGTTACATCTAGAAAGGGCAGCTTCCCATCCTTCTCCATCTCGTAAGTGAAACTCAACACAGAATTCTGCTCAAATGCCTCCTTCAAGACCCTGAACCAATATGGAAGCAACAAGAGGAAGTATGGGCCAATAGGCCTTCTGCAGTTTTCATATCCAATTTATACCTATTGTTCCGGGTTCTGTCCTGTGTTTGTCATAAGTTTGTTCACCTCACCCAAAACTTTGTACCGTATCACCTCACCCAAAAGTCTTTGAAAATGTAATGAGCATTACGAAATACATTCAGGCGTCAGATAATTAAAAAATTAATTTTGGAAAATTGATATTTTTTTACCACCGACAGTGAAGAAAAACATACAAATCTTGAGAAAATTCGTGTTAGAATTATTAATCTTACCTTTTCGGTCATATTCAACATTATATATAATATATATATATATTATATATATAATATATATATATATATATATATATATATATATATATATATATATATATATATATATATATATATATATATATATATATATATATATATATATACATATATATATATATATATGTATATATATATATATATATATATATATATATATATATATATATATACATATATAATATAATATATATATATATATATATATATATATATATACATATATATATATATATATGTATATATATATATATAATATATATATATATATATATATATATATATCTTTCTATATATATATATATATATACATATATATATATATATGTATATATATATATATATATATATATATATATATATATATATATATATCTTTATATATATATATATATATATATATATATATATATATATATATATATATATATATATATATATATACATATACACACACACACATACATACTAGCTGTACCCGGCCACGCTTTGCTGTGGCTCAGCAACGCATGCACGTTCCTGAACCACAGCAACCTTCCCCTGTCTCCCAGTCCTCCCCCCACCATTTTCCCTACCCTCATCCTCCCAACCATTCTTCACTGCCCCGTTTTCTCGTCCTCCCAACCATTCCCCAATCCGCCGTCCCCTCGTCCTCCCCCCATTCGCCCCATCCCCCTCCCCAGTACCCTTGTCTTCCCCACCATCCCCCACTCAACTGTCCCCTCATCCTCCAAACCATTCGCCACTCTCCCGTCCCCTAGTCCTCCCCCACTATACTCCACTCCCCTGTCCCCTCATCTCCACCATCCCCAGCTCCCCCCGTCCCCTTGTACTCCCCCATCATTACCCACTACCCTGTACCCTCGTCCTCTCCACCATCCCCCACTCCCGTCCCCTCATCCTCCCCACCATTCCCATGCTTCACGTCCCCTCGTCCAATGTGATCTGATGTTCCTATCAGAAATTTGGGAACATCAAATTATCTTATGTTTCCATCACTGATATATAAGAAAAACAATTAAAAAAGAAATGAAAAAAATGAAAAACTAAAAAAATAAACTATACTTACTAAATGAACGGTATGGTAAACAACACAGCTCAATTCCAACACAATGTCACACAAAATAATTAAATCAAAATAAAATAATCGAAATTTAGGAAAATTCAATTTGTCAATTCAATCTGAAACACTGAAATGGAATCATAACATAGCGTGTGTGTGTGTGTGTTTTACTATTACGTAAAACAGATGGCGCTTTTTTTCAAAAAAGCATGTTTTTACCTATCACACGTGTGGCATCTATATAGCAGGTATATAAAAACACGTGCGTATTCAAGTGGAACGTTGTGTCAAAATTTCAAAGCAATTGGAGATGAAGTTTCGGAGATGAGAGTGTGTGTTGCTCTTAGGTCCATCAGATGACGCTGTTTAAAAAAAAAAACATGTTTTTCCTATCACAGGTGAGGCATGTGTACAGTAAGCATATAAAACACGCGCCTTTTCGAATGCAACGTTGAGTCAAAATTTCAAAGCAATCGGTAAAGAGGTTTCGAAGATTTCCATTATATTTGATATGTAGAATTTCGCAACATAAATACTCTGTAAGACATGGCCAATTGTCTAATGCTTTGTTTGTTCATCTGTCAGAAGATGCTCACCAAATTGATTAGGAGATGACTTCTTCAATAACGAATTGTAAAAACACCTATAACAGAAACATAATTTAATCTGCTTTGTTACAGATCACAAAAGAAAGTAATTTGAACATTAGCAGTGGTTTATATAACTTAGATCCATTTTAATAGATCAGTTAAAGGGCGATTTAAGTAAGATCATTGGAACACATTTGTCTCACTAATTCATTGTAAATATTTACTATTTTATGCTATAATTATCCATGTGTGGCCCTGTGTGTGGTTCCTGCATCGGATGGGCCAATAGGCCGTCTGCAGTGTCCACGTATTGTACCTCACCTCACTCCACCATTCTCTCCTGCCTATTTATGTCCAGTACTCGACCTGTAAAACCACTCCTTCTGAAGATGTATTAATATACGAAAGTACTTAAGGAAATTCCTGTTTAAATTTTCCTCCGTGGTCTATATATATATATTATATATATATATATATATATATATATATATATATATATATATATATATATATTAGTATATTTTGGTAGCAGTCTTTCCTGTAGACATATATTATTAAATATGACCGAAAAAGTAAGATTAATAAGTCTAACACGAATTTTCTCAATCTTTCGTACATTACGCTTCACTGTTGGAGGTAAATCAAAATCACTTCTCCAAAATTCATTTTTATTTCTAGTTTGACGCGACACGGGCGCGTTTCGTAAAACTTATTACATTTTCAAAGACTTCACAAATACACAACTGATTAGAACTTACGTCTCTCTGATATTATATCTACATTTGAGTGAGGTGGGAAGGATGATGTGGCATTAACACAAGACAGAACAGGGGATATTAATAGGGTATTAAAAGTATCAACACAAGACAGAACAGAAACAATGGGTATTGAATAGAAGTGTTTGTAGAAAGCCTATTGGTCCATATTTCTTGATGCTTCTATATTGGAGCGGAGTCTTGAGGTGGGTAGAATATAGTTGTGCAATAATTGGCTGTTGATTGCTGGTGTTGACTTCTTGATGTGTAGTGCCTCGCAAACGTCAAGCCGCCTGCTATCGCTGTATCTATCGATGATTTCTGTGTTGTTTACTAGGATTTCTCTGGCGATGGTTTGGTTATGGGAAGAGATTATATGTTCCTTAATGGAGCCCTGTTGCTTATGCATCGTTAAACGCCTAGAAAGAGATGTTGTTGTCTTGCCTATATACTGGGTTTTTTGGAGCTTACAGTCCCCAAGTGGGCATTTGAAGGCATAGACGACGTTAGTCTCTTTTAAAGCGTTCTGTTTTGTGTCTGGAGAGTTTCTCATGAGTAGGCTGGCCGTTTTTCTGGTTTTATAGTAAATCGTCAGTTGTATCCTCTGATTTTTGTCTGTAGGGATAACGTTTCTATTAACAATATCTTTCAGGACCCTTTCCTCCATTTTATGAGCTGTGGAAAAGAAGTTCCTGTAAAATAGTCTAATAGGGGGTATAGGTGTTGTGTTAGTTGTCTCTTCAGAGGTTGCATGGCTTTTCACTTTCCTTCTTATGATGTCTTCGATGAAACCATTGGAGAAGCCGTTATTGACTAGAACCTGCCTTACCCTACAGAGTTCTTCGTCGACTTGCTTCCATTCTGAGCTGTGGCTGAGAGCACGGTCGACGTATGCGTTAACAACACTCCTCTTGTACCTGTCGGGGCAGTTGCTGTTGGCATTTAGGCACATTCCTATGTTTGTTTCCTTAGTGTAGACTGCAGTGTGGAAACCTCCGCCCTTTTCCATGACTGTTACATCTAGAAAAGGCAGCTTCCCATCCTTTTTCGTCTCGTAAGTGAAACGCAGCACGGAACTCTGCTCAAATGCCTCCTTCAGCTCCTGCAGATGTCTGACATCAGGTACCTGTGTAAAAATGTCGTCAACATACCTGCAGTATATGGCCGGTTTCAAGTTCATGTCGACTAAGACTTTTTGCTCGATGGTACCCATGTAGAAGTTTGCAAACAGGACACCTAGGGGAGAACCCATGGCGACCCCATCTACTTGCTTATACATGTGCCCATCCGGGCTCAAGAAGGGTGCCTCTTTAGTACAAGCTTGGAGTAGTTTCCTCAGAATACTTTCTGGCATGTCAAGAGGAGTACAGGCTGGATCACGATACACTCTGTCGGCTATCATTCCGATTGTCTCGTCCACAGGTACGTTGGTAAACAGCGATTCTACGTCCAACGAGGCTCTTATCCCTGTGGCCCGTGTGCCCCGCAGTAAGTCCACAAATTCCTTTGGAGAGTTCAGGCTGAAGGCGCAAGGAACATAGGGAGTCAGCAGGCCGTTGAGTCGCTTCGCCAGTCTGTACGTGGGTGTGGGTATCTGGCTAATGATTGGCCGAAGTGGGTTTCCAGGCTTGTGCGTCTTGACATTTCCATACGCATATCCAGGTTTATATTCCCCAATGATCTTTGGCAGGTGGAGTCCGGATTTCTTGGCGTTCACAGTTTCGATCAGTTTGTTGACCTTTGCTTTTAATTCGGCTGTAGTGTCCTTCGTTACCCTTTGGAACTTAGTTTGGTCAGAGAGTATGATGTTCATTTTCGCCAGATATTCGTCTTTTTTAAGAATGACATATATTGGCGACTTGTCACCTCTCCTGACAACTATCTCCTTGTTCTCACGAAGGCTTTTTGCTGCCGCTTTAAGCTCGGGGGACAGTATGGTGCTTCTGTAGTTGCCTCGATTCTTTCCTCCTTCTGCAATAAGTTCTGCTTGTAAGGTATCTTTGGTAGTGACCTTCTTTTGTGTCTCGAGGTCGAATATGTCGTCCAACAGAATTTCCAACTCTACTTTCCGGGCCATTTCACTCGGTCTGGACATAACATGACAGTTTATGCCCAGATTTAGGAGAGTGACTTGGTCCTCAGTGAGGTTAATTCCTGCAAGGTTCAGGAAGCCATCTCTTGGTCGTGGAATTGCCATAGGTCCTCCAACAACATTATATGGAGGACCTATGGCAATTCCACGACCAAGAGATGGCTTCCTGAACCTTGCAGGAATTAACCTCACTGAGGACCAAGTCACTCTCCTAAATCTGGGCATAAACTGTCATGTTATGTCCAGACCGAGTGAAATGGCCCGGAAAGTAGAGTTGGAAATTCTGTTGGACGACATATTCGACCTCGAGACACAAAAAAGGTCACTACCAAAGATACCTTACAAGCAGAACTTATTGCAGAAGGAGGAAAGAATCGAGGCAACTACAGAAGCACCATACTGTCCCCCGAGCTTAAAGCGGCAGCTAAAAGCCTTCGTGAGAACAAGGAGATAGTTGTCAGGAGAGGTGACAAGTCGCCAATATATGTCATTCTTAAAAAAGACGAATATCTGGCGAAAATGAACATCATACTCTCTGACCAAACTAAGTTCCAAAGGGTAACGAAGGACACTACAGCCGAATTAAAAGCAAAGGTCAACAAACTGATCGAAACTGTGAACGCCAAGAAATCCGGATTCCACCTGCCAAAGATCATTGGGGAATATAAACCTGGATATGCGTATGGAAATGTCAAGACGCACAAGCCTGGAAACCCACTTCGGCCAATCATTAGCCAGATACCCACACCCACGTACAGACTGGCGAAGCGACTCAACGGCCTGCTGACTCCCTATGTTCCTTGCGCCTTCAGCCTGAACTCTCCAAAGGAATTTGTGGACTTACTGCGGGGCACACGGGCCACAGGGATAAGAGCCTCGTTGGACGTAGAATCGCTGTTTACCAACGTACCTGTGGACGAGACAATCGGAATGATAGCCGACAGAGTGTATCGTGATCCAGCCTGTACTCCTCTTGACATGCCAGAAAGTATTCTGAGGAAACTACTCCAAGCTTGTACTAAAGAGGCACCCTTCTTGAGCCCGGATGGGCACATGTATAAGCAAGTAGATGGGGTCGCCATGGGTTCTCCCCTAGGTGTCCTGTTTGCAAACTTCTACATGGGTACCATCGAGCAAAAAGTCTTAGTCGACATGAACTTGAAACCGGCCATATACTGCAGGTATGTTGACGACATTTTTACACAGGTACCTGATGTCAGACATCTGCAGGAGCTGAAGGAGGCATTTGAGCAGAGTTCCGTGCTGCGTTTCACTTACGAGACGGAAAAGGATGGGAAGCTGCCTTTTCTAGATGTAACAGTCATGGAAAAGGGCGGAGGTTTCCACACTGCAGTCTACACTAAGGAAACAAACATAGGAATGTGCCTAAATGCCAACAGCAACTGCCCCGACAGGTACAAGAGGAGTGTTGTTAACGCATACGTCGACCGTGCTCTCAGCCACAGCTCAGAATGGAAGCAAGTCGACGAAGAACTCTGTAGGGTAAGGCAGGTTCTAGTCAATAACGGCTTCTCCAATGGTTTCATCGAAGACATCATAAGAAGGAAAGTGAAAAGCCATGCAACCTCTGAAGAGACAACTAACACAACACCTATACCCCCTATTAGACTATTTTACAGGAACTTCTTTTCCACAGCTCATAAAACGGAGGAAAGGGTCCTGAAAGATATTGTTAATAGAAACGTTATCCCTACAGACAAAAATCAGAGGATACAACTGACGATTTACTATAAAACCAGAAAAACGGCCAGCCTACTCATGAGAAACTCTCCAGACACAAAACAGAACGCTTTAAAAGAGACTAACGTCGTCTATGCCTTCAAATGCCCACTTGGGGACTGTAAGCTCCAAAAAACCCAGTATATAGGCAAGACAACAACATCTCTTTCTAGGCGTTTAACGATGCATAAGCAACAGGGCTCCATTAAGGAACATATAATCTCTTCCCATAACCAAACCATCGCCAGAGAAATCCTAGTAAACAACACAGAAATCATCGATAGATACAGCGATAGCAGGCGGCTTGACGTTTGCGAGGCACTACACATCAAGAAGTCAACACCAGCAATCAACAGCCAATTATTGCACAACTATATTCTACCCACCTCAAGACTCCGCTCCAATATAGAAGCATCAAGAAATATGGACCAATAGGCTTTCTACAAACACTACTATTCAATACCCATTGTTTCTGTTCTGTCTTGTGTTGATACTTTTAATACCCTATTAATATCCCCTGTTCTGTCTTGTGTTAATGCCACATCATCCTTCCCACCTCACTCAAATGTAGATATAATATCAGAGAGACGTAAGTTCTAATCAGTTGTGTATTTGTGAAGTCTTTGAAAATGTAATAAGTTTTACGAAACGCGCCCGTGTCGCGTCAGACTAGAAATAAAAATGAATTTTGGAGAAGTGATTTTTGATTTACCTCCAACAGTGAAGCGTAATGTACGAAAGATTGAGAAAATTCGTGTTAGAATTATTAATCTTACTTTTTCGGTCATATTTAATAATATATATATATATATAATATATATATATATATATATATATATATATATATATATATATATATATATATATATATATATATATATATATATATATATATATATATATATATATATATATATTGTCTTTACATTGAATAAAACACGTCAATTATAACATTTATTTATATCACCAAAAACTCCTTTATGAACGAATGAGTGAATGAACTCGTCTTCCTCCTTCATCTTCCCTCCAACCCCTTCCCAACCTCTCCTCTCTCCCTGTTTATCCTCTTCCTCCTTCTTTCTCTTAACTCTAATCTCCACCATTTTCCTCATCCCCCTTCCCCTCACCCCCTCTCTCTCTAAGATACCCCTCGCCCCTCCCATGAAAATAAAAAACAATAATTTATATATATAAAAGGGGGAACCCGGCTGCATCCATGTCTCTCCCCCCCCCTCCTTCCCCCCCCCCCCTCAGCTCTTTCACCCTCTTCCCTCTTTCTCCCCCTTCCCCCTCTCTTATACAATATCTGAGTGAACACGGCCACTTACCTCTGCCTATGGTGGTTGGTAATAGGGTTGGCGGCGTAACAATATTTAGCCCCTTAACTATATTCTTGATCATCCCGGATATATATTACACCTTAGGGGCTCTATGCTAGTCAGGTTAAGGTCTCCCAGCAGCAGCCTTCCTCCCATCAACACCGACAAGATGGAGTACTCGGAGTATTCCTGTAAGAGACTCATCTCACATTTCGACTGTTCGGACTCGGCCCCTAAGAGGAGAAAATTAGAAGACGGCTGGGATGGAAATTGGGAGGACGCGGCCTCCTACGTCCGCAAGATGGTGGACGTCTGGGACCAACTGTGGGACTACGGCGGACAAACGCTTGGGAAGGACTGGGAATATATGGATATATGAACAGTGTTTACTTCTTTGTTTCTGATAATTACTTCTTATTTTTGTGAAATTGATTAAAATAAAGGATATGCGTACTCACCTAGTTGTATTTATCTAGATGTCCTTGCGGGGGTTGAGCTCTGGCTATTTGGTCCCGCCTCTCAACTGTCAATCAACTGATGTACAGGTTCCTGAGCCTACTGGGCTCTATCATATCTACATATGAAACTGTGTATGGAATCAGCCTCCACCACATCACTACCTAATGCATTCCATTTCTCTACTACTCTGATATTGAAAAAATTCTTTCTAACGTCTTCATGGCTCATTTGGGCACTCAATTTCCACCTGTGTTCCCTAGTGTGTGTGTGTGTGTGACCTTGTGTTAAATAATCTGTCTTTATCTACCCTATCAATTCCTCTGAGAATCTTGCATGTGGTTATCATGTCCCCTCAAACTCTTCTGTCGCCCAGTGACGTGAGGTTTAATTCCCGTAGTCTCTCCTCGTAGCTCATACCTCTCAGCTCGGGTACTAGTCTGGTGGCAAACCTTTGAACCTTTTCCAATTTAGTCTTATCCTTGAGTAGATATGGACTCCATGCTGGAGCTTCTAAAGGCCGTTCTTATGTTAGCCAACCTGGCATATGCCGCTGAGTTTATCCTCTTGATATGAGCTTCAGGGGACAGGTCTGGCGTGATATTAACCCCCAGGTCTTTCTCTCTCTCCCAAATGATACCTTGTATCTGGTCTCCTGTTCCCTACACCTATTTTCATTACATTACAGTTGCTGGAGTTAAACTCTAAAAACCATTTGTTGGACCATTCCTGCAGCTTGTCCAGGTCTTCTTGAACCATTAAGCTGTCCATCTTTGTCCTAATCTTTCTCATAATTTTGGCGTCGTCAGCAAACATAGAGAGGAATGAGTCTATACCCTCTGGGAGATCATTTACGTATATCAGAAACAGGATAGGTCCGAGTACAGAGCCCTGTGTGACTCCACTTGTGATTTCACGCCAATCTGAGGTCTCACCGCTCACTGTAACTCTCTGCTTCCTATTGCTTAGGTACTCCCTTATCCACTGGAGCACCTTACCAGCTACTCCTGCCTATCTCTCCAGCTTATGCATCGGTCTTTTATGGGGTACTGTGTCATGGGATTTCCGGCAGTCCGCCCATACTTCTGCTTAATCTTTGGCACGTGATTGTAGAATTCTATTAAGCCTGTAAGGCAAGATTTACCCTCCCTGAACCTATGTTCATGGTTTGTCACAAAGTCCCTTCTCTCCAGATGTATTACTAGTTTTTTTCTCACGATCTTCTCCATCTCCTTCCATAGTATACAATTTAAGGACACTGGCCTGTAGTTCAGTGTTTCTTGTCTGTCACCCTTTTTGTATATTGGGACTACATTAGCCGTCTTCCATATTTCTGGTAGGTCTCCCGTTTCCAGTGACCTTCTATACACTATGGAGAGTGGCAGGCAAAGCGCTCCTGCACATTCTTTCAATACCCATGGTCAGATTCCGTCCGGGCCAACAGCCTTTCTCACGTCCAGATCCAACAGGTGCCTCTTAACCTCATCTCTTGTAATTTCATACCATTCCAAGGCCGCCTGGTTTACTGCTTCCTCTCCTAGCGTCGTGACCTCTCCTTTTTCTATTGTGAAGACCACCTGGAACCTCTTGTTGAGTTCTTCACACACCTCTTTGTCATTCTCTGTATACCTGTCCTCACCCGTTTTAAGTTTTATCACGTGTTCCTTCACTGTTGTTTTCTTCCTGGTGTGACTGTGTAGTAGCTTTGGTTCGGTCTTAGCTTTATTAGCTGTATCATTTTCATATTTTTTCTCCGCTTCTCTTCTCTCACTTACATACTCGTTCCTGGTTCTCTGGTATCTCTCTCTACTTTCAGGTGTTCTGTTATTTCGGAATTTCCACCACGCCCTTTTGTTCAGTTCCTTTGCTTTCATACATGGCCTATTAAACCATGGATTCTTTTTTTGCTTCTTGTTTTTTTCCTGTCGGGCCGGGATAAACCTGTTTACTGCCTCCTGACACTTTTGGGGTGACATAGCCCATCATGTCATGTACGGACTTAGTTGTGAGTTCTATGGTATATCCCTTAGGAATTTTCTCATCTCCTCATAGTTCATGAGGAGTCAACAAGTTTCCCTTTCGGTTCGCCAGTCCTTTGTTTCCAAGTTCATTTTTGGGGAGATAATTCCTAGCTCTACCAGGTACTCAAAGATCAATACACTGTGATCACTCATTCCCAAGGAGGCTTCCCACTTATCCTCCATTATATCCGACACATTTAGTAAAATATCAAATGGAGCATTGCTGGTCCATCCTCTCCTCTTATTCTTGTCGGTCCCTTGATGTGTTGGTTTAGAAAGTTTCTTGTTGCTACGTCCAGCAGCTTAGCTCTCCTTGTGTTCGGTCCTCCATGTGGGTCTCTATTCTCCCAATCTATTTTCCCATGGTTGAAGTCTCCCATAATTTGTAGTCTGGATCCGTTTCTGCTAGCTACAGAAGCTGCTCTCTCTATTATATTGATGGTGGCCGTGTTGTTCCTATCATATTCCTGTTTGGGTCTTCTGTCGTTTGGTGGGGGGTTATATATGACTACTACTATGATTTTTTGTCCTCCAATTGCTATGGTACCTGTTATGTAGTCACAGAAATCTTTACAACCCTGAATAACCCTTTCTTAAAAATTTCAGCCTCTTCCCATCAGCAAAGCTACACAACCACCTCCCCTCCCTTCTCTCTTTCCTCACTACATAGCAGTCCTGTGGAAACACTGCATTTGTTATGGTTTTCGATAGCTTTGTTTCTGTGAGTGCTATTATATCTGGGTTTTCTTCTAGTGCCCATTCTCCAAGTAAACTTGTTTTATTCGTAGTGCCTTTATATTATTGTACATTGCCTTGAAGCTCACTTTCTTTTGTTCATTCTCTTGTCCCCTTCATGGTGAGCGTTCTGCTGATGGAGGAAACTGTTCAATAGGTGTGAAGATCTGTGAGGTGGTTAACAAGGTGTCAGAGGATTCTGGTGTGTGTGTGTGTGTGTGTGTGTGTGTGTGTGTGTGTGTGTGTGTGTGTGTGTGTGTGTGTGTGTGTGTGTGTGTGTGTGTGTGTGTGTGTGTGTATGTGTATGTGTTTGTGTACTCACCTAATTGTACTCACCTAATTGTGCTTGCGGGGGTTGAGCTTTGGCTCTTTGGTCCCGCCTCTCAACTGTCAATCAACTGGTGTACAGATTCCTGAGCCTACTGGGCTCTATCATATCTACATTTGAAACTGTGTATGGAGTCAGCCTCCACCACATCACTTCCTAATGCATTCCATTTATTAACTACTCTGACACTGAAAAAATTCTTTCTAACGTCTCTGTGGCTCATCTGGGTACTAAGTTTCCACCTGTGTCCCCTTGTTCGTGTCCCATCCGTGCTGAAGAGTTTGTCTTTGTCCACCCTGTCAATTCCCCTGAGAATTTTGTAGGTGGTTATCATGTCTCCCCTTACTCTTCTGTTTTCCAGGGATGTGAGGTTCAGCTCCTTTAGCCTTTCCTCGTAGCTCAATCCTCTCAGTTCCGGGACGAGCCTGGTGGCATACCGCTGAATCTTCTCTAACTTTGTCTTGTGTTTAACTAGGAATGGACTCCAGGCTGGAGCTGCATACTCCAGGATTGGTCTTACATAAGTGGTATACAGGGTTCTGAAAGATTCCTTACACAAGTTTCTGAAGGCAGTTCTTATGTTGGCCAGTCTAGCATATGCCGCTGATGATATTCTTTTGATGTGGGCCTCTGGAGACAGGTTCGGTGTGATATCAACCCCCAGATCCTTCTCTCTATTTGATTCTTGCAGGATTTCCCCTCCCAGATGATACCTTGTGTTCAGCCTCCTGCTCCCTTCGCCTAATTTCATCACCTTACACTTTCCAGAGTTGAACTTCAGCAGCCATTTTCTAGACCATTCCTCCAGTTTATCCAGGTCATCCTGTAGTCTCTGTCTATCTTCATCCGTCTTGATTCTTCTCATAATTTTTGCATCATCAGCAAACATCGAGAGGAATGAGTCTATACCCTCTGGAAGATCGTTCACATATATTAGAAACAGGATGGGTCCAAGTACTGAGCCCTGTGGGACTCCGCTGGTGACATCTCGCCACTCTGATGTCTCCCCCCTCACCGTTACTCGCTGTTTCCTGTTGCTTAAGTACTCCCTTATCCACTGGAGCACATTCCCTTTTACTCCTGCCTGTTGCTCCAACTTTTTTAACAGCCTTTTATGGGGTACTGTGTCAAAGGCTTTTTGGCAATCCAGGAAAATGCAGTCGGCCCACACTTCTCTTTCCTGCCTAATTTTCGTTGCCTGGTCATAAAATTCTATTAAACCTGTGAGGCACGATTTACCATCTCTGAACCCATGTTGGTGGTGCGTTACAAAGTTATTTCCCTCCAGATGCTCTACGAGCCTTTTGCTCACGATCTTCTCCAGCCCCTTGCATGGTATACAAGTTAAGGAAACTGGCCTGTAATTCAGTGCCTCTTGCCTGTCACCCTTTTTGTATATTGGGACCACGTTAGCTGTCTTCCAACTTTCTGGTAAGTCTCCTGTTTCCAATGACCTGTTATACACCATAGAGAGTGGCACACTTAGTGCTTCTGCACCTTCCTTTAGTATCCATGGTGAGATTCTATCAGGCCCAACAGCCTTTGTCACATTCAGCTCCAGCAGACACCTTTTGACCTCATCACTGGTGAGGTCAAATTCCTCCAAGGTTGCTTGGTTTGCCGCCTCCTCATTTAGTGCAGGGGCTTCTCCTTGTTCTATTGTGAAGACCTCCTGGAATCTCTTGTTGAGTTCTTCACACACCTCCTTGTCATTCTCTGTGTATCTGTTCTCCTCTTTCCGCAGCTTCATCACTTGTTCCTTCACTGCTGTTTTCCTCCTGATATGTCTGTGGAGCAGCTTTGGTTGGGTCTTGGCTTTACTCGCGATGTCATTTTCAAACTGTCTCTCTGCTTCCCTCCTCACTCTGATGTACTCATTTCTGGCCCTCTGGTATCTCTCCCTGCTCTCTGGTGTTCTGTTATTTCTGTAGTTTCTCCATGTTCTTTTACTCAGTTGTTTCGCTACCTTACATTCCTGGTTGAACCATGGGTTTTTCTGTTGTTTTTCGTTTTTCTCCTTTTGGACGGGGATAAACCTGTCTGCAGCTTCCTGGCACTTCTGGGTGACAATATCCATCATGACCTGCACATTCTTGTCTCTAAGTTCTGTTTCCCATGGTATTCCCCTGAGGAAGTTCCTCATCTCGTCATATTTTCCTCTTCGGTAATTCAGTCTTTTCCCCTCCACTCCCATCCTTGGATAGGTTATCCCTACCTCCACCAAGTACTCAAAGGTCAGTACACTGTGGTCACTCATTCCTATGGGGGCTTCAACTTTGACTTCCCTTATTTCTGACTCATTCAGGGTGAATATTAAGTCGAGTCTAGCTGGTTCATCATTGCCTCTCATTCTTGTGGGTTCCTTGACATGCTGGCTCAGAAAATTCCTTGTTGCCACTTCCAAGAGTTTAGCTCGCCACGTATCTGCACCACCATGTGGGTCCCCATTCTCCCAGTCTATCTTTTCATGGTTGAAATCACCCATGATTAAGAGTCTTGAGCCATTCCTGCAGGCAACTGAAGCTGCTCTCTCTATTATATTAATGGTTGCCATGTTGGTCCTATCAAACTCCTGTCTAGGTCTTCTGTCATTTAGGGGAGGGTTGTAAATGACTGTCACTATTATCTTAGGTCCACCCATTGTTATAGTTCCTGTTATGTAATCTCTGAATCCGTCACAGCCCGGAATTTCCATCTCATCAAAACTCCAGTCCTTCCTTATCAGCAGGGCCACTCCTCCACCTCCTCTCCCTTCCCTCTCTTTCCTTACTATATAGTAGTCCTTTGGAAACACAGCATCTGTTATGACTCCTGACAATTTTGTTTCCGTTAGTCCTATTACATCAGGGTTTTCTTCTTGCACCCTTTCTGCCAGTTCACTTGCTTTATTGGTAATCCCATCAATGTTTGAGTACATTACCTTGAAGCTCACTTTCTTATATCCAATTTCACCCACACTCCCTGCAAGTGTAGGAGGTTGTTCTATGGTCATTGCTACTTGGGTAGGCTCCTCTTCCTGTGAGGTAGTTGCCAGGGGTTCAGGGGGAGGTGGAGTGGGGGGTGGAGGGCTTAGGTCTTCCTCAGGCCTGCTAGGGTCAGGAAGAAGTCCTGGGGGTGAGGGAGCAGGGATTGCTTGGGGAGAGGGCACGCCCTCCTGCGGTGTAGTTGACAGGGGTTTGGAGGGAGGTGGAGTGGGGGATAGAGGGCTTTGGTCTTGCTCAGGCCTGCTTGGGGCAGGGAGAAGACCAGGGGCTGGGAAAGCAGGGGCTACTTGGGGTAAGGGGAGGGGGAGGATTTGGGTTTCATGATGGGCATTATGCAGGGGCAAGGAAGGGTTTGTGCTGGGGGGTAGGGAGGGCTCTATTGGGTGGTGGACTGGGGTGTTGCATTCCCCCCTGGGGTTCCTGGGTTGCTGGATTGGGGTTCCCCACTCCCCTCTGGGATTGCTGGGTTGGAGGCTGAGGTTCCCTGGCTCTCTTCCCTCTCCTTGCGCCTTTTCCTTGCATCTGCTGCCCTTACTATCTCGTCTCTGGTCATGTCCCTCTGAACATATACCTCTTTGTAGTTCCTTGCATACCTCAGTTTGCTCTTCCTTACTAGAATGTCCTCTTTGATGTCCTCGCTCTTGAATACTACCTTGATCAATCTTTTTTTCTCTCTGTTGTACTGGCCAATCCGGAAAAACTGTTCTATGTCTCGTTCAGCCCCTTCCATTCCTATCTCCTTTAATATCCCTGCCACTCCAGCTTTGTCTTTAGTCCTCGTTTCCTCCCTTGTGGAGCCCTCTTGTTCCTCGACACCTACCACTACTACAGCTCTTTTCCTTTCCATTAGCTGGCTTGTGCATCTAGCTGCCTCCTGTGAGGTTACTGCTTTCATTACAACTTCCTTGACTGTGGACATTGCTCCTGGGCTCTTGAGCATTTCAGCAAAGGTTGGGCCAATTGTAGGGGTCCCTGCCATAGCTACATCTCCTGGCACCTGGGGGTTGGTCCCCTGGGCCAGAGTCTGATGAGGGCCTGTTTTTAGGCTTTTTATCTCCTCTTGTGCTGCACTTAGTTCTATCTGCAGCTTACATATAGTTTCCCTCAGGTCCTTCAATTCCCCACTGACTTCCTTCCAAGCCTTAGCAATCATCTCCATGAATGACTCGTCCAGTCCCTCTCCTCCAGCTTCATTCTGTTGTCTTACCATCCCGCTTGACCTGTGTGTGTGTGTGTGTGTGTGTGTGTGTGTGTGTGTGTGTGTGTGTGTGTGTGTGTGTGTGTGTGTACTCACCTAGTTGTACTCACCTAGTTGTGTTTGCGGGGGTTGAGCTCTGGCTCTTTGGTCCCGCCTCTCAACCGTCAATCAACAGGTGTACAGATTCCTGAGCCTATCGGGCTCTGTCATATCTACACTTGAAACTGTGTATGGAGTCAGCCTCCACCACATCACCCCCTAATGCATTCCATTTGTCAACCACTCTGACACTAAAAAAGTTCTTTCTAATATCTCTGTGGCTCATTTGGGCACTCAGTTTCCACCTGCGTCCCCTTGTGCGTGTTCCCCTTGTGTTAAATAGACTGTCTTTATCTACCCTATCAATCCCCTTCAGAATCTTGAATGTGGTGATCATGTCCCCCCTAACTCTTCTGTCTTCCAGCGAAGTGAGGTTTAATTCCCGTAGTCTCTCCTCGTAGCTCATACCTCTCAGCTCGGGTACTAGTCTGGTGGCAAACCTTTGAACCTTTTCCAGTTTAGTCTTATCCTTGACTAGATATGGACTCCATGCTGGGGCTGCATACTCCAGGATTGGCCTGACATATGTGGTATACAAAGTTCTGAATGATTCTTTACACAAGTTTCTGAATGCCGTTCGTATGTTGGCCAGCCTGGCATATGCCGCTGATGTTATCCGCTTGATATGTGCTGCAGGAGACAGGTCTGGCGTGATATCAACCCCCAAGTCTTTTTCCTTCTCTGACTCCTGAAGAATTTCCTCTCCCAGATGATACCTTGTATCTGGCCTCCTGCTCCCTACACCTATCTTCATTACATTACATTTGGTTGGGTTAAACTCTAACAACCATTTGTTCGACCATTCCTTCAGCTTGTCTAGGTCTTCTTGAAGCCTCAAACAGTCCTCTTCTGTTTTAATCCTTCTCATAATTTTAGCATCGTCCGCAAACATTGAGAGAAATGAATCGATACCCTCCGGGAGATCATTTACATATATCAGAAACAAGATAGGACCGAGTACAGAGCCCTGTGGGACTCCACTGGTGACTTCACGCCAATCGGAGGTCTCACCCCTCACCGTAACTCTCTGCTTCCTATTGCTTAGATACTCCCTTATCCACTGGAGCACCTTACCAGCTACACCTGCCTGTCTCTCCAGCTTATGTACCAGCCTCTTATGCGGTACTGTGTCAAAGGCTTTCCGACAATCCAAGAAAATGCAGTCCGCCCAGCCCTCTCTTTCTTGCTTAATCTGTGTCACCTGATCGTAGAATTCTATCAAGCCTGTAAGGCAAGATTTACCCTCCCTGAATCCATGTTGGCGATTTGTAACGAAGTCCCTTCTCTCCAGATGTGTTACCAGGTTTTTTCTCACGATCTTCTCCATCACCTTGCATGGTATACAAGTCAAGGACACTGGCCTGTAGTTCAGTGCCTCTTGTCTGTCGCCCTTTTTGTATATTGGGACCACATTCGCCGTCTTCCATATTTCTGGTAGGTCTCCCGTCTCTAGTGATTTACTATACACTATGGAGAGTGGCAAGCAAAGTGCCTCTGCACACTCTTTCAGTACCCATGGTGAGATCCCATCTGGACCAACCGCCTTTCTAACATCCAGATCCAGCAGGTGTCTCTTGACCTCCTCTCTCGTAATTTCGAACTCCTCCAAGGCCGCCTGGTTTACCTCCCTTTCTCCTAGCACAGTGACCTCACCCTGTTCTATTGTGAAGACCTCCTGGAACCTCTTGTTGAGTTCCTCACACACCTCTCTGTCATTCTCTGTATACCTGTCCTCGCCTGTTCTAAGTTTCAATACCTGTTCTTTCACTGTTGTTTTCCTTCTGATGTGACTGTGGAGTAGCTTTGGTTCGGTCTTGGCTTTGTTTGCTATATCATTTTCAAAATTTTTCTCTGCTTCTCTTCTCACCCTGACGTACTCATTCCTGGTTCTCTGGTATCTCTCTCCTGCTTTCTGGTGTTCTGTTATTCCGGAAGTTCCTCCACGCCTTTTTGTTCAGTTTCTTCGCTTCCATACATGCCCTATTATACCATGGATTCTTCTGTTGCTTCTCGGATTTTTCCCTTTGGGCCGGGATGAACCTGTTTACTGCCTCCTGACACTTTTGGGTAACATAGTCCATCATACCCTGTACAGACTTGTCTCTGAGGTCTGTGTCCCAAGGTATTTCACTTAGGAAACTTCTCATCTGTTCATAATTCCCCTTTCGGTATGCCAGCCTTTTGATTCCTAGTTCTTTTTGGGGGGAGATAAGTCCTAGCTCTACCAGGTACTCAAAGTTCAATACACTGTGGTCACTCATTCCCAAGGGCGCTTCCATCTTAACTTCCCTTATATCCCATTCATTTAGGGTAAATATCAAATCAAGCATTGCTGGTTCATCTTCTCCTCTCATTCTTGTTGGCTCTTTGGTATGCTGGCTTAGAAAGTTTCTTGTTGCCACGTCCAGCAGCTTAGCTCTCCATGTTTCTGGTCCTCCATGCGGGTCTCTGTTCTTCCAATCTATCTTCCCATGGTTGAAGTCTCCCATAATTAGTAGTCCAGATCCATTCCTGCTAGCAACAGAAGCTGCTCTTTCTATTATGTTAATGGTGGCCATGTTGTTTCTATCATATTCCTGTCTAGGTCTTCTGTCATTTGGTGGTGGATTATATATGACTGCGACTATAATTTTTTTCCCTCCATTTGTTACAGTACCTGCTATGTAGTCACTGAAACCTTCACAGCCCTGAATATCCATCTCCTCAAAATCCCAGCCTTTTCTTACCAGCAGAGCTACACCACCCCCACCTCTTCCTTCCCTCTCTTTCAGCATAACATAATAGTCCTGTGGAAACACTGCATTTGTTATTGTTTTCGTGATCTTTGTTTCTGTGAGGGCTATTATGTCTGGGTTTTCCTCTAGTACCAGTTCTCCAAGCTCATTTGCTTTATTTGTAATTCCATCTATGTTAGTGTACATCGCTTTGAGGCTCACTTTCTTCTGTCCCTTCCCAAATCGCCTCCTTGGTGAGTGTTCTGCTGGTGGGGGAGGCTGTTCCATGGGTGTGAGGACCTGTGAGGTGGGATAACAGGATCTCAGAGGATACTGGAATGAGGGGCGGGGGATCCAGTGAAGGGGGAGGGACAGGGAGGGTATGGGGTGAAAGGGGAGGGAGGACGGGAAGGAAAGGGGGGGAGGGAGGACTCGGGAGGAGGGGAGGGGTAGAAGGGTGGGGATTGGGTGTGGGGGGAGGGAGATTTGGCTGAACATTTTGAGTGGGGGCAGGGAGGGTTTGGGGTAGGGGGGTTTTCTATGCAGAGGAGGGAGGCGGGGTTGTCCTCCCTTCTGGTGTTACTGGGTAGCTGGTTGTGGGTTCCCCCCTCGCCTCTGGGGGTGTTGTGTTGGGAGCTGTGACTTCCTGGTTTTCCCCTCTCGCCCTGCGCCTCTTCCTTGCTTCTGCCGCCACGGCTCTCTCCTCCCTTGTCATGTCTCGCTGGAGGAATACATTTTTTAATTTTCCCACGTTTTTCAGGGAGCTCTTCCTTGATAGGATCCTCTCCTTTGTGTTCTCGTTTGCAAACACTATCTTTATCATTCGGTCTCGGTCTTTGTTGTACCGGCCTAGCCTGAAAACCTTCTCAATGCTATGCTCGGCCCCTTCCATGTCTAGTGCCTTTAGTACTTCATTCACTGCCGCTTTGTCCTTGTCATTCCACTCTGTCCTATTGGTTCCTTCCTGTTCCCTAATACCCACAGCAACCACTGATCTTTTCCTTTCCAGCAGTTGGCTAGTGGAGCGTGCCGCCTCCTGCGAGGTGGCTGCTTTCATGGCCACCTCCATCACTGCAGTCATTACTTCAGAGTTATTTTTTTTTTAGTATTTCCGCAAATGTTGCTTTTATTGTGGCATTCTCATCCAGAAAACTATTACCACCTTCTCCCTGGGTGGTTTTCTGACTCTCAGCCTCGATACCATTCTCTTTGAGGGCTCTAATCTCCTCCTTTGCTGCTGTCAGCTCTCTTTTCAGGTTGCTTATTTCGTTCTTCATTTCCTGCATCATTTCTTGCATCTCACTCTTGATGTCCTCCAGAAACTGGGCGAACATTTCCTTCATCTCGTCACCTTGGCTCTTTCCTGCTCCCCTGGGACCTCTGGCTGCCATCTTCACCCTGTTGGGATTGGGGAGGGAGAGAGAGAGAGAGGGGGAGAGAGAGAGAGAGAGAGAGAGAGAGAGAGAGAGAGAGAGAGAGAGAGAGAGAGAGAGAGAGAGAAAGGGAGTGATAAAGGGAGAGATAAATGGGTGGGTGGGGGGGGATCCGACCCTTCCACTGAGGTGAGAAGAAGGTAGAAGGGGAGGGGGGGGAGGAGATGGAGAGAGAGGCGGGAGGGAGAGGAGAGGGAGAGAGTGGATGAGGAAGAGAGCGGGTGAGGGAGAGAGCGGGTAAGGGAGAGAGGGGGGGAGGTGTGTGTGTGTGTGTGTGTGTGGGCAGAGAGGGAGGGGGAAGGAAAGAGAGGGAGGGGGAGGGAGGGGGAAGGAAAGAGAGGGAGGGAGAGAGAGAGGGAGGGAGGGAGAGAGAGAGAGAGAGAGAGAGAGAGAGAGAGAGAGAGAGAGAGAGAGAGAGAGAGAGAGAGAGAGAGAGAGAGAGAGAGAGAGAGAGAGAGAGAGAGAGAGAGAGAGAGAGAGTGAGAGAGAGAGAGAGAGAGAGAGAGAGAGAGAGAGAGAGAGAGAGAGAGAGAGAGAGAGAGAGAGAGAGAGAGAGAGAGAGAGAGAGAGAGAGAGAGAGAGAGCAGGAGAGAGAGAGCAGGAGAGAGATAGTGGGAGTGGGAGAGAGGGAGTGGGAGAGAGGGAGAGTGGGGAGGGGAAGAGTGTGTGTATGGGCGATGCGGGGGACTGGGGGTGGGGGGGGGCGGAGATGGCGGCTAAGTCAGGTCAGGTCAGGTGGTGGGGTCAAGAGGGGGGGGATAGTAAGGTCTATCCCAGGTGTTAATGCCTTTTCCCCTGACTGAACAATTGTGTGTGTGTGTGCGCGTGCACGTGTGTGTGTGTGCGTGCACGTGTGTGTGTGTCTGTTTTAGCGTGTGCACACTTGTGTGCGTGTATACGTACGTGGGCGGGCGTGCTTGTATGTGTCAAGATATCCCTTATGCGTTACCTCTGCCTAAATGAGCCACTCTGAGATTTTTAAATATATTTGATATCCTGAACGAGAATTTGATAATCTTTTACCTCAATCTGTACACCTGATTAATTGACCAGAGAGGGGTACATACCAGACTGCCTCCCGCTCACACAACCAGATGAGTAAGGGCAGGGCGATGTATGATGACGATGTTTATCCTTCGTTGTCTCCCACTAGGTGATTCACTAAATGCTGGTAGATTGATGAGGTCTTCTTCTCTGTCTACACAAAGCTCTGGAGTCAGTCACTGTATCGTTATGTGACAGTTCACTAATTCACTGTACCACTGATCACAGTCACCACTCACAGCACAATCAGGTAGCTCCATGGCGGGTCGTCCCACCCGGTCAGGTCACACACTTACATGCACCGGTGATGCCCTAGCTCCACTTTTCGTTTCTTCGCCAAATCTTCGCACTATCGCTAGCGATATGACTATGCTATGTTGCACCCTGCTAGCTACACACTGCGAGAGGCCAAATACTATGATCTAGCCTCTATACTCCTTCAATGTCCCGAGAAATTGACGAATTTCCGCGGACCTCACTAATCGCGTGTCTCCTACAGACTCCCGGCGGCGTGTGTGTGTGTGTGTGTGTGTGTGTGTGTGTGTGTGTGTGTGTGTGTGTGTGTGTGTGTGTGTGGGGCGTGTGTGTGTGTGGGGCGTGTGTGTGTGTGGGGCGTGTGTGTGTGTGTGTGTTTGTACTCACCTGGTTGTGCTTTCGGTGGTTAGGCTTCGGGTCGTTGCTCCAGCCTCTCAACTGTCAATCAACCGGTGTAGAGATTCCCAAGCTTATTAGGCTCTATCATATCTACATTTGAAACTGTGTATGGAGTATCTCACAAATAGTACCTTGTATCCGGCCTTCTGCTCTCAACACCTATATGCATTACTGCACATTTGCTCGGGTTCTAACAGCCACTTGTTAGACCATTCCTTCAGTTTCTCCAGGTCATATTGAAGCCTCATGCTGCCTTTCTCTGTCTTAATTCTTCTCATAATTTTGATGTCGTCAGCAGACATTGAGCGGAATGAGTCTATACCCTCTTAGAGATCATTTACGTATAATAGAAACATGATAGGACCAAGTACAGAGCCCTGTGGGACTCCACTGGAGAGTTTTCGCCATTCTGAGGTCTCTTCCCTCACTGTAACTCTTTGCTTCCTATTGCTTAGGTACTCCCTTATCCACTGGAATACCTTACCAATTACTCTTGCCTGTTTCTCGAACTTATGTACCAGCCTCCGTTGGTGTATTGTGTCAATGGCTCTCAAACAGTTCAAGACAATGCATTCTTCCCACCTTCTTCTTGCTTGATCTTTGTTACCTGATCGCTAAACTCTATTAAACCTCTGTGTAGTGTGGGGGGGGGGGGGGGTGAGAGGGGGACTGCATGACCGAGCTGTAGCGCTTGGACCTCTGCTTTTTTAGCCGCTGGTTGTGTAATGCAACGACTCCTGACCTATTTTCCTACCATACCTGCTTTTAAAGTTATGAAAGGCAAAGTTATGAATTGTAGAGGCAAAGGAGTTTGCCTCTACAATTTGCTCCTTTAGGTCATCCAATTTACTCACTACCATTACGTTAAAGAAAAACTGTCTAATATATCTATGACACTTATGAGTCTGAAGCTGCCATGTATGTCGCATTGTTCTAATGGTATTTAGTGTAAACATTTCCTATGTTTGCACTGTCACTACCTCTAAATATTGTATACGTCTCTATTATGCCCCCCATCCTGTCCCTCCGCCTTTCTAACGTTGTCAGGTTTAGTTTCTTCAGTCTCTCTTCGTACTTCATCCCTTGAAGCCCTGGGACGAGTCTCGTTGCAAATTTCTGAACATTCTCCAGCTTCCTTGTGTGTTTTTTTAAGATGTGGGCTCAACGATGGTGTGGCACACACTGAAAGTGTCCTCACATAGGCTGTATACAGTAATCTAAAAGCCACCTTATTCAAGTTTCTGAATAATGTTCTAAATTTACTAGCGTAGAGTATGCAGCCGACGTTATTCTATTAATATGAGCCTCCGAAGGTAGGTTTGGTGTCATGTACACTCCAAGATTCTTTTTTCAGTCGTTATAGGGAGATGGTTTCCCTTTATCATGTAATGTCATTTCAGTCTCTGGCTCCTGATCCAATTTCCATTACCTTACACTTGCTGGTGTTGAACTTTATCAGCCATTTATCGGATTAGCTCTGCGGCCTTGTCAAGTCATCTTAGAGAATCTTACAATCCTCATCTGTCAAAACCTTCCTCAATAGCTTCGCATCATCCGAAACATCGACATAAGACTCGACTTCTTCAGTCTAGTTGTTTATATAAATGAGGAATAGTATTGGTGATAGGACCCATCCTTGAGGCACGCCGCTTGTTACTCTACGCCAGTTCGACTCTTCGGCCCTCACTCTCACTTTCTGACACCTGTCTGTTAGGTAATTCCTTACTCATGTTAGTGCGCTTCCGTATACTTCCGCCTGCCTCTCAAGTTTGAATAGTATCCTCCTGTGTGGTACTGTATCAACGGCTTTTTGACAGTCCAGATATATGCAGTCAGCCCAGCCCTCTGTGTCTTGCCTTATTCTCTTTACCTTATCATTAAACTTTAGGAGGGTCTTCAGGCACGATTCTCCCTGCACTAAAGCCATGTTGTTGGTAACTTACAAACCTAATTCTTTCTAGGTGTGCAATTAGTGCTAACCTTATAATTCTTTCAAGTTCTTTGCAAGGAATGCTTGTGAGTGACACTAGTCTGTAGTTAAGTGCCTCTTCTCTATCTCCTTTCTTGTAGATTGGCACCACATTACTTCTTCCAGCAGCTGGGCAAGTCCCTCGTGTAAGTGACTCATTATAGATTAGAGCTAGAGGTGTGCTGAGGGCCTGTGTTGCTTCTTTTAACATCCATGGTGATACTCTATCGGACCCAATAACTTTAGATACTTTTAGTGATGCTAGCTGTATTCTTACTGCCTCCACTGTTACCTCAGTATTTAAGTCTCTCATCAGAGGCTGCTTCCTCATCTGGCTCTGGGAGCTGTTCAGGCTCAGTAGTGAATAATCCATGGAAGCTGACATTGTACTCCTTACAAATTTCTTTATCGATTTCTTTATATCCTCTTAACGTTTTTCGTAAACTGGTCACTTGATCATGTTTATGTAGTCATTCCTGTAGCATCTAATCCGGTTTATCTCTGTCATTTTCCTTCTGTATTCCCTCCACTCCCTCCTGCTTTTTGCTTTTGCTTCCTGGCACTGTCTACTGAACCACGGGTTATTATATGCTCTCCAACTTGTTGCCCCTTAATGGTGGTATGAATCTCTCTTCTGTCTCTTTGCACCTCAGTTATACTCGGTCATCATTTCCTGGACTGTTTTCCCTCCTTCCATTGCACACGTCCCAGATACTCTCTCCTTTCATGTAGTCTCCTTTAAACATGAATTATAGAGTCTGCTCTACCTTCCCTGACTCCTTGTCTTATGGGCACTGTTCTGAGTGGTGCCAAGTGGGGCTTTACACTCTAAGTTCTCAGTGTCCTCCTTCTCATTCTGGGTGAAGATCATGTCCAGTACGTTTGGTGCATCTCCTCCCCTCTCTCTTGTGCCCTTCTTTACATGCTATGTTAAGAAGTTTCTTTCTATAATTTCCACTAATTTCGTTCCTAACGTTTTTCCCCACCATTGGGATTTCTGGATTCCCAGTCAACCTCTCTATAATTTAGGTCCTCCATGACTAGAAGTTTATGTCTCATTCTGTGTGCCACTGTTGATGCTCTCTGCAATGCCTCTATGCATGCTTTGTTGTTGTCATCATATTCCTGCCTGGGTCTTCTGTTGTTCGGTGGGGGATTGTAAATTACCAGGACCACAATTCTTCCTCCATCTGCTCTCGGCGTCCCAATGATGGAGTCGTTTACCATCATTGTGCGTTTTAAATTGCAATTTTCAATGTCTTCAAACTTCCACTCCCGTTTTACTAGGAGAGCAGCGCCTCCTCCTTGGCTTTGTTGTTTTTCATTGCTTATCTCTTGCAATCCCCCTGGAAATATTGCAACACAGATATATCAATATAATTCATTTTCGTATCTACTATTGCACACAAATGTAGATAATTTTCACTTACGCTTTCTTTTACTGCCTCTGGTTTGTTGGTAACCTTGTCAGCGTCCATGTGCCCTACCTTAAGGCTCTTCTCTGACACACTATACCTAGAGCTCTGTGTCAGGGAGTGGATGGGGGTTGGAGGGAGGAAGGGGGGTTGGAGAATGGAATGGCGAGAGTCAGGGAGTGGTTGGGGGTTAGGGAGTGGGTGGGGGTCAAAGAGTAGGTAGGGGGGTCAGGGATCAGGCCGGGGTCAGAGAGTAGGTAGGGGGGTCACGGATCAGGCCGGGGTCAGAGAGTAGATAGGGGGGTCACGGATCAGGCCGGGGTCAGAGAGTAGGTAGGGGGGTCACGGATCAGGCCGGGATCAGAGAGTAGGTGGGGGTCACGGATCAGGCCGGGGTCAGAGAGCAGGTGGGGGTCATTAGTCAGGACGGGGTCAGAGAGTAGATGGGGGTCATGGATGAGGCCGGGGTCAGAGAGTAGGTGAGGGGTCACGGATCAGGCCGGGGTCAGAGAGTAGGTAAGGGTTACGGATCATGCCGGGGTCAGAGATTAGGTGGGGGTCAGAGATCAGGCCGGGGTCAGAGAGTAGGTGGGATCACGGATCAAACCGTGGACAGAGAGTATGTGGGGGTCACCAATCAGGTTAGGGGTCAGAGAGTAGGTGGGGGTCACGGATCAGGCCGGGGACAGTGAGGAGGTGGATAAGGGGTATCACGGATCCGGCTGGGGTCAGAGAGTAGGTGGGGGTCATGGATCTGCCCGGGGTCAGAGAGTAGAGGGGGGGTCACGGATAAGGCCGGGGTCAGAGAGTAGGTGGAGGTCACGGATCAGGCCGGGGACAGAGAGTAGGTGGGGGTCACGGGTCAGGACGGGGTCAGAGAGTAGATACGGGTCATGGAGCAGGCCAGGGTCAGAGAGTAGGGGAGGTCATGGATCATGCACGGGGTCAGAGAGTAGATGGGGGTCATGGATCATGCCGGGGTCAGAGATTAGATAGGGGTCACGAATCAGGCCGGGGTCAGGAAGTAGGTGGGGGTCATGGATCATGCCGAGGTCAGAGATTAGGTAGGGGTCACGAATCAGGCCGGGGTCAGAGAGAAGAAAGGGGTCATGAATCATGCCAGAGTCAGAGATTAGGTGGGGGGCCACGGATCAGGCTGAGGTCAGAGAGAAAGTGGAGGTCACGAATCAGTCCGGGGTCAGAGAGTAGGTGGGGGTCACGGATCAGGCTGGGGTCAGAGAGTAGGTAGGGGTCACGGATCTGGCCGGGGTCAGAGAGTAGGTGGGGGTCTGGGATCAGGCCGGGGTTAGAGAGATAGGTGGGGGTCACGGATCAAACCGGGGTCAGATATTAGGTGGGGGTCACGGATCAGGCCGGGGTCAGAGAGTAGATGGGGGGTCACGGATCAGGCCGGGGTCAGAGAGTAGGTGGGGATAACGGATCAGGCCGGGGTCAGAGAGTAGGTGGGGGGTCACAGATCAGGCCGGGGTCAGAGAGTAGATGGGGGGTCACGGATCAGGCTGGGGCCAGAGAGTAGGTGGGGGTCATGGATCAGGCTGGGGTCAGAGAGTAGGTGGGGGTCACGGATCAGGCCGGGGTCAGAGAGCAGATGGTGGGTCACGGATCGGGCCGGGGTCAGAGAGTAGATGGGGGTCACGGATCAGGCCGCGGTCAGAGAGTAGGTGGGGGGTCACGGATCAGGCCGGGGTCAGAGAGTAGGTGGGGGTCACGGATCAGGCCGAGGTCAGAGAATAGGTGGGGGTCACGGATAAGGCCGGGGTCAAAGAGTAGATAGGGTTCATGGATCATGCCGGGGTCAGAGATTAGGTGGGGGTCTCGGATCAGGCTGGGGTCAGAGAGTGGGGGGGGGGTTCACGAATCAGGCCGTGGTCAGAGAGTAGGTGGGGGGCCACTGATCTGACAAGGGTCAAATAATAGGTAGGGGTCACGGATCAGGCCGGGGTCAGAGAGTAGGTGGGGGTCATGGATCAGGCCGGGGTCAGAGAGAAGATCGGGGTCACGGATCAAGCCGGGGTCAGAGAGTAGATGGGGGTCACGGATCAGGTCGGGGTCAGCAATAAGTGGGGGTCACGGATCTGGCTGGGGTCAGAGAGTACATGGGGGTAACGATCAGGCCCGGGCCAGAGAATAGGTGGGGGTCACGGATAAGGCAGGGGTCAGAGAGTAGGTGGGGGTCACGGATCAGGCCGGGGTTAGAGAGTTGGAGGGGGGTCACGGATCAGGCCAGGGTCAGAACGTAGGTGGGGGTCACGGATCAGGCCAGGGCCAGAGAGTAGGTGGGGGTCACGGATCAGGCCCGGGTTAGAGAGTTGGAGGGGGGTCACGGATCAGGCCAGGGTCAGAGAGTAGGTGGGAGTCACGGATCAGGCCAGGGTCAGAGAGAAGGTGGCGTTCACGGAAAAGACCGGGGTCAGAGATTAGGTGGGGGTCACGGATCAGGCCGGGGTCAGAGAGTAGGTGGGGGTCATAGATCAGGCAGGGATCAGAGAGTACGTGAGGTTCACGGATCAGGCCGGGGTCAGAGAGTAATGGAGGGTCACGGATGAGGCAGGGGTCAGAAAGTAGGTGGGGGTCACGGATGAGGCCGGGGTCAGAGAGAAGGTGGGGGTCACGGATAAGGCAGGGGTCAGATAGTAGGAGGGGGTTACGGATCGTGCCGGGGTCAGAGATTAGGTCGGGGGTCACGGGCAGGCCGGAGTCAAAGAATAGGTGGGAGTCACGGATCAGGCCGGGGTCAGAGATAAGGTGGGGGTCACGGATCAGGCCGGGGTCAGAGAGTAGGCGAGGTTCACGGATCAGGCAGTGGTCAGAGAGTAGGTTGGGGGGTCACGGATGAGGCTGGGGTCAGAGAGTGAGTGGGGGTCATTGATCAGGCCGGGGTCAGAGAGTAGGTGGGGGTCAGGGATCAGGTCGGGGTCAGAGAGTAGGTGCGGGTCACAGATCATGCCGGGGTCAGAGATTAGGTGGGGGGGGGGGGTCATGGATCAGGTCGGAGTCCGAGTAGGTGGGGGTCACGGATCAGGCCGGGGTCAGAGAATAGGTGGGGGTCACGGATCAAGCAAGGGTCAGAGAGTAGGTGGGGGGTCACGGATCAGGTTGGGGTCAGAGAGTAGGTGGGGGTCACGGATCAAGCCTGGGTAAGAGAGTAGGTGGGGGTCAAGGATCAGGCAGGGGTCAGAGAGTAGGTGGGGTCAAGGATCAGGCCGGGATCAGGGAGTAGGTGGGGGTCACGGATCAGGCCAGGGTCAGAGAGTAGGTAGGGGGGCCACGGATCAGGCCGGGATCAGAGAGTAGGTGGGGGTCACGGATCAGGCCAGGGTCAGAGAGCAGGTGGGGGTCACTAGTCAGGACGGGGTCAGAGAGTAGATGGGGGTCATGGAACAGGCCGGGGTCAGAGAGTAGGTGAGGGGTGACGGATCAGGCCGGGGTCAGAGAGTAGGTGGGATCACGGATCAAACCGTGGTCAGAGAGTATGTGGGGGTCACCAATCAGGTTAGGGGTCAGAGAGTAGGTGGGGGTCACCAATCAGGTTAGGGGTCAGAGAGTAGGTGGGGGTCACTGATCAGGCCGGAGTCAGTGAGGAGGTGGATATAAGGGGTATCACAGATCCGGCTGGGGTCAGAGAGTAGGTAGGGGGTCATGGATCTGGCTGGGGTCAGAGAGTAGGTGGGGTCATGGATCTGCCCGGGGTCAGAGAGTAGGTGGTGGGTCACGGATAAAGCCGGGTTCAGAGAGTAGGTGGAGGTCACGGATCAGGCCGGGGACAGAGAGTAGGTGGGGGTCACGGGTCAGGACGGGGTCAGAGAGTAGATACGGGTCATGGAGCAGGCCAGGGTCAGAGAGTAGGTAGGGGGTCACGGATCAGGCCGGGGTCAGAGAGTAGGGGAGGTCATGGATCATGCCGGGGTCAGAGAGTAGATGGGGGTCATGGATCATGCCGGGGTCAGAGATTAGGTAGGGGTCACGAATCAGGCCGGGGTCAGGAAGTAGGTGGGGGTCATGGATCATGCCGGGGTCAGAGATTAGGTAGGGGTCACGAATCAGGCCGGGGTCAGAGAGAAGAAAGGGGTCATGAATCATGCCAGAGTCAGAGATTAGGTGGGGGGGCCACGGATCAGGCCGAGGTCAGAGAGAAAGTGGAGGTCACGGATCAGTCCGGGGTCAGAGAGTAGGTGGGGGGTCACGGATCAGGCTGGGGTCAGAGAATAGGTAGGGGTCACGGATCTGGCCGGGGTCAGAGAGTAGGTGGGGGTCTGGGATCAGGCCGGGGTTAGAGAGATAGGTGGGGGTCACGGATCAAACCGGGGTCAGATATTAGGTGGGGATCATGGATCAGGCCGGGGTCAGAGAGTAGATGGGGGGTCACGGATCAGGCCGGGCTCAGAGAGTAGGTGGGGGTAACGGATAAAGCCGGGGTCAGAGAGTAGGTGGGGGGTCACAGATCAGGCCGGGGTCAGAGAGTAGATGGGGGGTCACGGATCAGGCTGGGGCCAGAGAGTAGGTGGGGGTCATGGATCAAGCTGGGGTCAGAGAGTAGGTGGGGGTCACGGATCAGGCCGGGGTCAGAGAGTAGATGGGGGGTCACGGATCGGGCCGGGGTCAGAGAGTAGGTGGGGGTCACGGATCAGGCCGGGGTCAGAGAGTAGGAGGGGGGTCACGGATCAGGCCGGGGTCAGAGAGTAGGTGGGGGTCACAGATCAGGCCGAGGTCAGAGAACAGGGGGGGTCACGGATAAGGCCGGGGTCAAAGAGTAGATAGGGTTCATGGATCATGCCGGGGTCAGAGATTAGGTGGGGGTCACGGATCAAGCAAGGGTCAGAGAGTAGGTGGGGGGTCACGGATCAGGTTGGGGTCAGAGAGTAGGTGGGGGTCACGGATCAAGCCTGGGTAAGAGAGTAGGTGGGGGTCAAGGATCAGGCAGGGGTCAGAGAGTAGGTGGGGTCAAGGATCAGGCCGGGATCAGGGAGTAGGTGGGGGTCACGGATCAGGCCGGGGTCAGAGAGTAGGTAGGGGGGTCACGGATCAGGCCGGGATCAGAGAGTAGGTGGGGGTCACGGATCAGGCCGGGGTCAGAGAGCAGGTGGGGGTCACTAGTCAGGACGGGGTCAGAGAGTAGATGGGGGTCATGGAACAGGCCGGGGTCAGAGAGTAGGTGAGGGGTGACGGATCAGGCCGGGGTCAGAGAGTAGGTGGGATCACGGATCAAACCGTGGTCAGAGAGTATGTGGGGGTCACCAATCAGGTTAGGGGTCAGAGAGTAGGTGGGGGTCACGGATCAGGCCGGGGTCAGTGAGGAGGTGGATAAGGGGTATCACAGATCCGGCTGGGGTCAGAGAGTAGGTAGGGGGTCATGGATCTGGCTGGGGTCAGAGAGTAGGTGGGGTCATGGATCTGCCCGGGGTCAGAGAGTAGGTGGTGGGTCACGGATAAAGCCGGGTTCAGAGAGTAGGTGGAGGTCACGGATCAGGCCGGGGACAGAGAGTAGGTGGGGGGTCACGGGTCAGGACGGGGTCAGAGAGTAGATACGGGTCATGGAGCAGGCCAGGGTCAGAGAGTAGGTAGGGGGTACCGGATCAGGCCGGGGTCAGAGACTAGGGGAGGTCATGGATCATGCCGGGGTCAGAGAGTAGATGGGGGTCATGGATCATGCCGGGATCAGAGATTAGGTAGGGGTCACGAATCAGGCCGGGGTCAGGAAGTAGGTGGGGGTCATGGATCATGCCGGGGTCAGAGATTAGGTAGGGGTCACGAATCAGGCCGGGGTCAGAGAGAAGAAAGGGGTCATGAATCATGCCAGAGTCAGAGATTAGGTGGGGGGGCCACGGATCAGGCCGAGGTCAGAGAGAAAGTGGAGGTCACGGATCAGTCCAGGGTCAGAGAGTAGGTGGGGGGTCACGGATCAGGCTTGGGTCAGAGAGTAGGTAGGGGTCACGGATCTGGCCGGGGTCAGAGAGTAGGTGGGGGTCTGGGATCAGGCCTGGGTTAGAGAGATAGGTGGGGGTCACGGATCAAACCGTGGTCAGATAGTAGGTGGGGATCACGGATCAGGCCGGGGTCAGAGAGTAGATGGGGGGTCACGGATCAGGCCGGGCTCAGAGAGTAGGTGGGGGTAACGGATCAGGCCGGGGTCAGAGAGTAGGTGGGGGGTCACAGATCAGGCCGGGGTCAGAGAGTAGATGGGGGGTCACGGATCAGGCTGGGGCCAGAGAGTAGGTGGGGGTCATGGATCAGGCTGGGGTCAGAGAGTAGGTGGGGGTCACGGATCAGGCCGGGGTCAGAGAGTAGGTGGGGGTCACGGATAAGGCCGGGGTCAAAGAGTAGATAGGGTTCATGGATCATGCCGGGGTCAGAGATTAGGTGGGAGTCTCGGATCAGGCTGGGGTCAGAGAGTGGGGGGGTGGGGTTCACGAATCAGGCCGTGGTCAGAGAGTAGGTGGGGGGCCACTGATCTGACTAGGGTCAAATAATAGGTAGGGGTCATGGATCAGGCCGGGGTCATGGATCAGGCCGGGGTCAGAGAGAAGATCGGGGTCACGGATCAAGCCGGGGTCAGAGAGTAGATGGGGGTCACGGATCAGGTCGGGGTCAGCAATAAGTGGGGGTCACGGGTCTGGCTGGGGTGAGAGAGTACATGGGGGTAACGATCAGGCCTGGGCCAGAGAATAGGTGCGGGTCACGGATAAGGCAGGGGTCAGAGAGTAGGTGGGGGTCACGGATCACGCCGGGGTTAGAGAGTTGGAGGGGGGTCACGGATCAGGCCAGGGTCAGAGAGTAGGTGGGGGTCACGGATCAGGCCAGGGCCAGAGAGTAGGTGGGGGTCACGGATCAGGCCCGGGTTAGAGAGTTGGAGGGGGGTCACGGATCAGGCCAGGGTCAGAGAGTAGGTGGGAGTCACGGATCAGGCCAGGGCCAGAGAGAAGGTGGCGTTCACGGAACAGACCGGGGTCAGAGATTAGGTGGGGGTCACGGATCAGGCCGGGGTCAGAGAGTAGGTGGGGGTCATAGATCAGGCAGGGATCAGAGAGTACGTGAGGTTCACGGATCAGGCCGGGGTCAGAGAGTAATGGAGGGTCACGGATGAGGCAGGGGTCAGAAAGTAGGTGGGGGTCACGGATGAGGCCGGGGTCAGAGAGAAGGTGGGGGTCACGGATAAGGCAGGGGTCAGATAGTAGGAGGGGGTTACGGATCGTGCCGGGGTCAGAGATTAGGTCGGGGGTCACGGGCAGGCCGGGGTCAAAGAATAGGTGGGAGTCACGGATCAGGCCGGTGTCAGAGATTAGGTGGGGGTCACAGATCAGGCAGGGATCAGAGAGTAGGTGGGGGTCACGGATCAGGCCGGGGTCAGAGAGTAGGTGGAAGTCACGGATCATTCCGGGGTCAGAGATTAGGTGGAGGGTCACGGATCGTGCCGGGGTCAGAAATTTGGTGGGGGGGTCACGGTCAGGCCGGGTCAGAGAGTAGGTGAGGGTCACGGATCAGGCCGGGGTAAGAGAGTAGGTGGGGGTCACGGATTAGGCAGGGGTCAGAGGCTAGGTGGGGGTCACGGACCAGGCAGAGGTCAGAGAGTAGGGTGGTCACGGATCAGGCCGGGGTCAGAGAGTAGGTGAAGGTCACGGATTAGGCCGGGGTAAGAGAATAGGTGGGGGTCACGGATCAGGCCATGGTCAGAGAGTAGATGGGGGGTCACGCATTAGGCAGGGGTCAAAGAGTAGATGGGGGTCACGGACCAGGCAGGGGTCAGGAAGTAGGAGGGTCACGGATCAGGCCGGGGTCAGAGAGTAGATGGGGGGTCACGGATTAGGCAGGGGTCAGAGAGTAGGTCGGGGTCACGGATCAGGCCAAGGTAAGAGAGTAGGTGGGGGTCACATATCAGGCCGGGGTCAGAGAGTAGGTGGGGGTCAAGGAACCGGCCGGGGTCAGAGAGTAGGTGGGTGGGTCACGGATCAGGCTGGGGTCAGAGAGTAGGTGGGGGTCACGGATCAAGCCGGAGTCAGAGAGTAGGTGGGGGTCAAGGATCAGGCAGGGGTCAGAGAGTATGTGGGGTCAAGGATCAGGCCGGGGTCAGAGAGTAAGCGAGGTTCACGGATCAGGCAGGGGTCAGAGAGTAGGTTGGGGGGTCACGGATGAGGCTGGGGTCAGAGAGTGAGTGGGGGTCATTGATCAGGCCGGTGTCAGAGAGTAGGTGGGGGTCAGGGATCAGGTCGGGGTCAGAGAGTAGGTGCGGGTCACAGATCATGCCGGGGTCAGAGATTAGGTGGGGGGGGGGTCACGGATCAGGTCGGAGTCCGAGTTGGTGGGGGTCACGGATCAGGCCGGGGTCAGAGAGTAGGTGGGGGTCACGGATCAAGCAAGGGTCAGAGAGTAGGTGGGGGGTCACGGATCAGGTTGGGGTCAGAGAGTAGGTGGGGGTCACGGATCAAGCCTGGGTAAGAGAGTAGGTGGTGGTCAAGGATCTGGCAGGGGTCAGAGAGTAGGTGGGGTCAAGGATCAGGCCGGGGTCAGAGATTAGGTGGGGGTCACTGATCAGACCGAGGTCAGAGAGTAGGTGGGGGTCACGGATCAAGCCGGGGTCGGAAAGTAGGTGGAGGTCAAGTATCAGGCTGGGGTCAGAGAGTAGGTGAGGTTCAGGGATCAGGCCGGGTTCAGAGGGTAGGGTGGATCACGGATCAGAGTGGGGTCAGAGAGTGAGTGGGGGGTCACGGATCAGGCCGTGGTCAGTGAGTAGGTGGTGGTCATGGATCAGGCTGAAGTCAGAGAGTAGGTGGGAGATCACAGATCAGGCCGGGGACAGAGAGTAGATGGGGGTCATGGATCAGGATGGGGACAGAGATTAGGTGGGGTTCACGGATCAGGTAGGGGTCAGAGAGTAATGAGGGGGTCACGGGTCAGGACTTGGTCAGAGAGTAGGTGGGGGTCACGGATCAGGCCGTTGTCAAAGAGTGGGTTGGGGTCACGGATCTGGCCGGGGTCAGAGATCTGGTGGGGTTTATGAATCATGCCGGAATTAGAGAGTAGGTAGGGGGTCACGGATAAGGCTGGGGTCAGAGTGTAGGTGGGGGTCACGGATAATGCAGAGGTCAGAGAGTAGGTGGGGGGTCAAGGATCAGGCTGGGGTCAGAGAGTAGGTGAGGTTCGCGGATCAGGCCGGGATCAGAGAGTAGAGGGGGTCACGGATCAGGCAGGGGTCAGAGTGTGAATGGGGGTCATTGATGAGGCCGGGGTCAGAAATTAGGTGGGGGTCAGAGACCAAATCGTGGTCAGAGAGTAGGTGGGGGGGTCACGGATCAGGCCGGGATCAGAGAGTAGGGGGGGTCACGGATCAGTCTGGGGTCAGAGTGTGAGTGGGGGTCATTGATAAGGCCGGGGTCAGAAATTAGGTGGGGGCCAGAGACCAAATCGTGGTCAGAGAGTAGGTGGGGGGTCACGGATCAGGCCGGTGTCAAAGAGTAGGTGGGGGTCATAGATCAGGCTGGGGTCAGAGAGTAGGTGGGGTCAAGGATCAGGCCGGGGTGAGAGAGTAGGTGGGGGTCACTGATCAGACCGAGGTCAGAGATTAGGTGGGGGTCACGGATCAAGCCGGTGTCAGAGAGTAGGTGGGGGTCTCGGATCAGAGCGGGGTCAGACAGTAGGTAGGGTTCAAGGAACCGGCCGGGGTCAGAGAGTAGGTGGGGGGTCACGGATCAGGCTGGGGTCAGAGAGTAGGTGGGGGTCACGGATCAAGTCGGGGTGGGAAAGTAGGTGGGGGTGAAGTATCAGGCTGGGGTCAGATAGTAGGTGAGGTTGAGGGATCAGGTCGGGGTCAGAGAGTAGGGGGAGTCACGGATCAGGGTGGGGTCAGAGAGTGAGTGGGGGGTCACGGATCAGGCCGTGGTCAGTGAGTAGGTGGAAGGGGGGGGGGCTCACGGATCAGGCTGGGGTCAGAGAGTAGGTGGTGGTCATGGATCAGGCTGAAGTCAGAGAGTAGGTGGGAGGTCACAGATCAGGCCGGGGACAGAGAGTAGATGGGGCTCATGGATCAGGATGGGGACAGAGATTAGGTGGGGTTCACGGATCAGGCAGGGGTCAGAGAGTAATTAGGGGGTCACGGGTCAGGACTGGGTCAGAGAGTAGGTGGTGGTCACGGTTCAGGCTGTGGTCAGAGAGTAGGTGGGGGGTCATGGATCAGGCCGTTGTCAGAGAGTGGGTTGGGGTCACGGATCTGGCCGGGGTCAGAGATAAGGTTTGGTTTATGGATCATGCCGGAATCAGAGAGTAGGTAGGGGGTCACGGATCAGGCTGGGGTCAGAGTGTAGGTAGGGGTCAAGGAACCGGCTGGGGTCAGAGAGTAGGTGGGGGGTCACGGATCAGGCTGGGGTCAATGTAACACCCCCCTTTTGTAACACCACTCTTTTGTGTACCCTACTATAATGGAACACCACTCTAATGGAACACTAAACTAATAATGTAAACACTACTTATCCTGAGTAACACTTCCCCATTGGTTGCACTTGATAACTCTTATGAAACACGGTAATGTGAGCTGACATATGATGGTTACACCGGAACCAAAAGATACACTGCCAATAAGGAAATGCTAACACAAGGATTAAATACGCTGCCACCATCTGCCTTTGACCATTGAAACTATATCAAGCAACAAGGCAAGAAACATTGCTTGACTTGGAGAGTACTTTCTATGACTGTCATTAATTATGAAAATGGTTGTCAGCCACTATATCCAAAAGGCTAAGAGGATTCAACAATTGACACAGACGGGAAATTTAACATGAGTTTATTGACACCAAAATTATGTCAATCACCACTTATTAATCCTACTCTAACACTGGCAAAAAGTTAAGAAATTTGGACATGGAACAAAACTTCAGAGTTCACACACAGTACCTTAAGACCTCTGTCTCTCCCTGGCTGAGATGTTCTTCACAGCCCTCTCTGGACCCCGGTGTCCGGCACTCTGTCCTTCCTAAGTCCCTACAGGACCTCTATATACAACTCCCACAGGGGGGAGGGGGAGATCTGCTGTTGCTACCTGCCCCAAGAATGTAAAAGATCGGCCACACGTGTACAAACACTCAAGAAATATTTCAATAAGCTTGTTTGACATTCACCATACACTCTTCAAGAGAGGAGTTATTAATTACATGTGTGACTGACCTCTGACCTGGCCAAAAGGGGTAGATCCAAGGATGTTTACACATAAGAATCTGGAGTCTAATTCCCTTGCATGAAATATTACATACTTGAAACTATGCTGACTAAGACTAACCCAGGAATTTTTTTAATCAACATATAAGATAAACCGGAGGTCATCTGGGCTGACCTCTTGGAGAAGGCTTCCCTGGGTGTGAACTCTAAGGGGGGGGGGGGGGCATGGGTGTTACAGCTCCCTTTCCCCGGAGTTAAGACAAAATCGGGTGTATGATAATTAAGCCCAATTTTGTCTTATCCTAACTCATCCAAAATACCACAACTAACCCTAAAAGAAAAAAAAATTGCCAGTGTCATAATGATAAAAGTAAGCTAACTAAATTAACATGATGCAAAATACATTATACAGTTACACTTCAGTAAGAACAACACATAAATGTACAATGACAGAAACAAAAGTACAAAAAAAATCTTGGCAAAAGTACAAGCAATGATACACTCACACATGATACAATTCCGATATCCTAATATGACAATAAGGTATATCAATGAAAAAAAAATGCAAATCCCGACTGCACCAAGGCAGTCCAGCAAGGTTCCCCCCGAAGGCTGGAAGACCAAAACAAAAAATCGCCTTAAAACTAGCATGACTAGCATGACAAAAAAAAATCCTAATGGAACAGGAAAATTACCAGTAACTAAAAATAATATAATGTCAAAATACAAGGGATAACACAAGGCTACATAATACAACCCTGAGTGAAAATACATGGCAATAAAGACTACTATGAAACAATGACATATCCTGCCTGCACACTAGGCAGGTTAGCAAGTCTTCCTCAGAAGGTCTGAAGAACAAAACATACAAAATAAAATGATCACCAACATGAAAAAAATATATATATAATATTCCTACTCTAACATTTAAATCTAAGTAATTAAAAATAATAGGAAACATTACACATAAGAACACTTGTAGGCCAATCCATATACCGCACAAGACAATAATGCCAGGGTCAATCTCTATGCACCCTGCACACACTGATAGTAAGACTACCTCTTACTACAACAGAAACATTACTTAACATTACAACATTTTAATGAAAAAAAAGGCATGCAAATATAAAAAATCATGTACCCATACACTGGTACCAAACAGGAAACCTGGACACTCATCACCAGGACAGACTTAACACATAGATACATACATGAAACAAAATAAAATAGATACATACATGAAACAAAATAAATTTCAAGATAAAGTTTGTGCTAGAGACTGAAGTCATCTAGCTAAGAACACTGTCTAGGACCACTTTTTCTAGGCCTAGTTACTTTACATCCCCATAAATGTTACACTTTTAACCCGATTAGACAAAACTATTTGACACCGTTAATAATAGTAAATTTCTCTGAACCATCATTCGTAAATCTTGACACATCAATGTTCGTGTTGATATACGTGTTTTCTATCGTGCATCCGTTATACTCTAGCGTGGTGGCCTGTTGGAGACGTGATGTAGAAGACCTGATGGTGGAGGTCCCGATGTTGGAGACGTAATGTAGAAGACCTGATGTTGGTGACGATGTTGGAGACCCGATGTAGAAGACCTGATGTTGGTGACGATGTTGGAGACCCGATGTAGAAGACCTGATGTTGGTCCAACGTCTGCCCGTCGATGATGCCTGCATATACCCTGAGATCTTCTTGTAACAGCTCTGGGGTACGTCTGGTGACAGAGCGAGTCTACTGGTGACCGACTCCTCGTCAAGCTATCAAACTGCTCGAAGGTGGTGGTGTGAAGAGCAGCGGCAAGTGACAGCGGCCGGGGACTTGGCCGGTCACAGGTGAACGGTGTTAGGAGAGATGTATAGAGGCACATCTCACCTCCAGTTGCTTGAAGCTGACGGTCGATGATGAGTGACAGCAGCTACATGGCAGGAGTCGTGACAGCAGGGCCGAGAGTGTGACGTCGACGATGTAAGCAGGTGCAGGTGTTGAGGCGTGGGTGGCGTGGCGGCAGGCCAGGTGGATCCCGACTTCAGCTCCTGGGACCCATCACTGTACAGGCGTTGCTTGTGTCACATTCTACTGAGCCGGTACGCCTTATCGCGCATGTTCTAATGTGCCTGACCTTGGGCCGATGGTGCGAAACGTGCACCCTATTGGCGAGTCAAGCACACTCAGTAGGGAGGTGCCGTTGGAATGTGACCGCCTCGTTGCTCATCTTGGTGGAGTCAGTGATGTGGCATCCCCAAGGACGAGGGGGAACTGGTAGGTGACTGCTGCTGGCATACCCGCTTGTTGACCTCGTGCCTCCACTTCCGGTGTGCCTGCACGGTGTGTTGCAGCAGGTAGGTGGGTGCCTCTGATGATGAACTGCAAGACTGTGGGCCCACCATGGTACGTTGACATCTGGACAGCTGTGCTCTGCTGGCAGGAACTCTGGCCTGGACAACCTCGTGTGGTGGGAGGTGTCGGCTGGGTGAATGGTGTCATTATCACCGTCCCTGCTAACCGAGTGGTGGGGGTTACCGGGAGTGTTGGGAGGGGGGTGGGATGAAACGTAACCCCCTCTCCCCTGTACCTGAGGGGTGACCCTTCTGGCCTCAATGTTGGTTCACGAGTAGCTGGTACCGGGGACAGAGCGGTGTGGACGAGCAGACCTGGGGAAGGCAGGATAACAGGACTGGCGGAAGCAAGGACTCTCCCCTGGGCTTTGGTGACAGGGTACAGCCCAAGGGTAGGTAAGGCATGCTCTCTGAATACATTCCATGACAAAATCTCAAAACAATTGCCAGTTTAAAAACTCTGATAAAAAAAACAACTACTAAGGGACGAGACAGCTTACTGAAACTCTCCCTGCCTCGCCCGTGACCTCGTTAACATAGGATGACAAGGCAGACCCTGGGTACCAATGAGAGTTGACAGAAGGTCCTCCTCTCCATCCTGGACAAGCCCAGCTGGGTCAGTCAACTCAGAAGGGTCAGGAATGGGAATCGCTGAAGGCAGTTCCAGTTCCTCCCTGGCAACGTAACACTTTAATTTGTTGACATGAATAGTTGTGTCACTCTGGTCATCAAAGATTCCCCTGATCAGAAAATTAACTGGGCCAAGCTTCTTAATTTCTCTATATGGTCCACGCCATCTAGGGGCTAGCTTCCTACTTTGATTGGCAGGCGCCTTTTCATTTAACCTCATAACCAAGCTTCCCTCTCTAAGTGTCAACGGTTGAACCTTCTTATCATAATAGTGCGCATACTGGCTCCTCGCTGTCTTAAAAGCCTCAGCAGCAATGTAGGGGGGGTCACGGATCAGGGTGGGGTCAGAGAGTGAGTGGGGGGTCACGGATCAGGCCGTGGTCAGTGAGTAGGTGGAAGGGGGGGATCACGGATCAGGCTGGGGTCAGAGAGTAGGTGGTGGTCATGGATCAGGCAGAAGTCAGAGAGTAGGTGGGGGGTCACAGATTAGGCCGGGGACAGAGAGTAGATGGGGGTCATGGATCAGGCAGAAGTCAGAGAGTAGGTGGGGTGTCACAGATCAGGCCGGGGACAGAGAGTAGATGGGGGTCATGGATCAGGATGGGAACAGAGATTAGGTGGGGTTCACGGATCAGGCAGGGGTCAGAGAGTAATTAGGGGGTCACGGGTCAGGACTGGGTCAGAGAGTAGGTGGGGGTCACGGTTCAGGCTGTGGTCAGAGATCTGGTGGGGTTTATAGATCATGCCGGAATCAAAGAGTAGGTAGGGGGTCACGGATCAGGCTGGGGTCACAGTCTAGGTGGGGGTCACGGATAATGCCGGGGTCAGAGAGTAGGTGGGGGGTCAAGGATCAGGCTGGGGTCAGAGAGTAGGTGAGGTTCGCGGATCAGGCCGGGGTCAGAGAGTAGGGGGAGTCACGGATCAGGCTGGGGTCAGAGTGTGAGTGGGAGTCATTGATGAGGCCGGGGTCAGAAATTAGGTGGGGGTCAGAGACCAAATCGTGGTCAGAGAGTAGGTGAGGTTCGCGGATCATGCCGGGGTCAGAGAGTAGGGGGGTTCACGGATCAAGCTAGGGTCAGAGAGTAGGTTAGGGTCATGGATCAGGCTGGGGTTAGAGAGTAGGTGGGGGTCACGGATCAGGCTGGGGTCAGAGAGTAGGTGGGGGGTCACGGATTAGGCCGGGGTCAGAGTAGGTTTGGGTCCCGGATCAGGCAGGGGTCAGGGAGTAGTTAGGGGGTCACGGGTCAGGATGGGGTCAGAGAGTAGATGGGGGTCATGGCTCAAGCCGGGGTCAGAGAGTAAGTGGGGTTCAGAGATCAGGCTGGGGTCAGAGAGTAGGTTGGGGTCACGAATCAGGCCGGGGTCAGAGAGTAAGTGGGGTTCAGAGATCAGGCTGGAGACAGAGAGTAGGTGGGGGTCACGGATCAGGCCTGGGTCAGAGAGTAGGTGAGGGTCTCGGATCAGGCCGAGGTCAAAGAATAGGTGGGGGGTCACGGATCAGGCTGGGGCCAGAGAGTAGGTGGAAGGGGGGATCACGGATCCGGCTGGGGTCAGAGAGTAGGTGGGGGTTATGGATCAGGCCGGGGTCAGAGAGTAGATCGGGGTCAGGGATCTGGCCGGGGTCAGAGAGTAGGTGGGGGTCAAGGATCAGGCCGAGGTCAGAGAGTAGGTGGGGGTCACGGATCAGGCTTGGGACAGAGAGTCGGTGGGGGGTCATGGATCAGGCCGGAGTCAGAGGGTAGGTGGGGGTCACGGATCATACCGGATTCAGAGAGTAGGTGGGGGTCACGGAACAGGCCGGGGTCAGAGAGTAAGTTGGGGTCAATGATCAAGCTGGGGTCAGATTAGGTGGGGGGTCACGGATCAGGCTGGGTTCAGAGCGCCGGTGGGGGTCACGGATCAGGCTGGGGTCAGGGAGTAGGTGGAATGAGTCATGGAATAGGTCAGGGTCAGAGAGAAGGTGGGGTCACGGATCAGGCTGGAGTCAGAGAGTAGGTGGAAGGGTCACGCATAAGGCCGGGGTCAGAGAGTAAGTGGGGTTCAGAGATCAGGCTGGAGACAGAGAGTAGGTGGGGGTCACGGATCAGGCCTGGGTCAGAGAGTAGGTGAGGGTCTCGGATCAGGCCGAGGTCAAAGAATAGGTGGGGGGTCACGGATCTTGGTGGCCGGGGTCAGTGAGATAGCAGGGGTCAGGGAGATGGCAGGGGTCAGGGAGATGGCAGGGGTCAGGGAGATGGCAGGAGTCAGTGAGTAGGTGGGGTCACGGATCAGGCCGGGGTCAGAAAATAGTGGGGTTAACGGATGAGCCCGGGATGGGGGTCAAGTGGGGTTAACGGATGGGGGTCAAGGATCAGGCTGGGGTCAGTGAGTAGGTAAGGTTCGCGGATCATGCCGGGGTCAGAGAGTAGGGGGGTCACGGATCAGGCTGGGGTCAGAGTGTGAGTGGGGGTCATTGATGAGGCCGGGGTCAGAAATTATGTGGGGGCCAGAGACCAAATCGTGGTCATAGAGTAGGTGGGGGGTGGGGGTCACGGATCAGGCCGGGGTCAAAGAGTAGGTGGGGGTAACGGATCAGGCTGGGGTCAGAGAGTAGGTGGGGGGTCACGGATTAGGCCGGGGTCAGAGTAGGTTTGGGTCAAGGATCAGGCAGGGGTCAGGGAGTAATTAGGAGGTCACGGGTCAGGATGGGGTCAGAGAGTAGATGGGGGTCATGGCTCAGGCCGGGGTCAGAGAGTAGGTGGAGTTCAGAGATCAGGCTGGGGTCAGAGAGTAGGTGGGGGTCACGAATCAGGCCGGGGTCAGAGAGTAAGTGGGGTTCTGAGATCAGGCTGGAGACAGAGAGTAGGTGGGGGTCACGGATCAGGCTGGGGTCAGAGAGTAGGTGGAAGGGGGGATCACGGATCAGGCTGGGGTCAGAGAGTAGGTGGAAGGGGGGATCACGGATCAGGCTGGAGTCAGGGAGTAGGTGGGGGTCAAGGATCAGGCTTGGGACAGAGAGTTGGTGGGGGGGGGGGTCTTGGATCAGGCCGGAGTCAGAGGGTAGGTGGGGGTCACGGATCAGGACGGGGTCAGAGAGTTGGTGGGGGTCACGGATCAGGCTTGGGACAGAGAGTTGGTGGGGGGGGGGGTCTTGGATCAGGCCGGAGTCAGAGGGTAGGTGGGGGTCACGGATCAGGCCGGGGTCAGAGAGTAGGTGGGGGTCACGGAACAGGCCGGGGTCAGAGAGTAAGTTGGGGTCAATGATCAAGCTGGGGTCAGATTAGGTGGGGGTCACGGATCAGGCAGGGGTCAGAGAGAGTAGTAGGGATGGCAACGCACAGGGGATTTTTTTTTTGGGGGGGGGGAAATCCCCTGTGTGAGCCATGGTTTTCAGGTCCAAAATCCCGTGTGTGAGCCACGGTTTTCAGGTTCCAAAATCCCGCGTGTGAGCCAGGGTTTTGAGGTCCAATATCCCGCGTGTGAGCCAGGGTTTTCAGGTAAATTTTGTCAGTCACAGATTTTAGATGTTGTTAAAGTTCTTATGATGAAAATAATTTCCGAGACTTAGAAGTTTGTTAAAGTTCTTATGGGAGAAATTCAAATTCGTGTATATGAGCCAGGGTTTTTCAGGTAAATTTTGTCAGTCACATATTTTAGAAGTTGTTAAAGTTCTTATAATGAAAATAATGTCATACGAGTTTGTTAAAGTTCTTATGATGAAAATAATGTCATACGATAATGTCCCTCCCCCCCCCCCTTACTTCACAATCTGTGGCCCACCTGTGTTTACTTTTAGACCGTCAGCCAGACGCGGCCTTCAGGTTACCTCTTATCTTATCTTATCTTATCTTCTCCATAATATCTGGACCGTCCCTCTCCTTCATATTGTTCATTCATAGTTCCTTTTCATTAAACGATTCAGTTTTACATATATAAACAAAGTCAGGGACTAGCTCACATTCCCACCTTAGTTTTACTAATACATCTTCTTTAGTATCCAATCATTTTCTTCGAGATTTAAAACACAGCTATTTCAAACGTATTAAAATACAATAATTTTGTTATCGAGCTCCAGCTCCTATCCCCCGCCTTAGTCCCCTGTCGTATAATGAATACTAACAGTCCAATCCCTCTAAAATTTAAAAATAATCATATTTCAAACGTAGTTCAATACAGTAATTCAGTTACCGAGCTCCGGCTCTTGTCCTCCACCTTAGTTCCCTCGCACATCTTCGTCAACCTAATCAAATTCCCTGAAATTTTTACCCTCTGTATTTCAGACACAGTAAATAAGATCAAGTCAGTTACTGAGCTCCAGCTCTCATCCCCCGCCTTACTTCCCTCTCGTGTCTTCGATATTATCCTATCAAATTCCCTGAAATTTCTACCCTCTGTATTTCAGACGTAGTTTAGCAAATCCAAACAATTATCAAACTCTAGCTCTTGTCCCCCAGCTTAGTTCATTTGTACAAGATCGTTAGTAACAAATCAATTTTCCCCTTAAATTTTAAACAGTCATATTTCAGTCGTAGTAAATAAGATCAAAACAGTTAACGAGCTCCAGCTCTCGTCCCCACCTTAGTTCTCTCTCGTATCTTTGTAAATAACCCATCAATTTCCCTGAAATTTTTACCCTCTGTATTTCAGACATAGTAAATATGATGTAAACAATTATAAAACTCTAGCTCTTGTCCTCTGTCCAAGTTCACTCCTGTAAATTCATTACTATCAGTCCAAATCCCCCTGAGATTTAAACACCCAACTACATTTTCAGACATAGTAAATAAAACCCAGTTCAGTTATCAAGTTTCAACTCTTGTCCCCCCAGCTTAGTTCATTTTGTACAAGTTCTTTATTTTCCAACTAAATCACCCTGAGATTTAAGATCACCTTATTTTCTAACGTAGTAAAATTAATCTGTACATTAGCCAAGCTCCATTTCCTCTGTCTTAGATCATCGAACATAAATATATCCGATCAAGTCCCTCTCCAGCCTAACTCTTTATCAGAGTAGTCACAAAACCCCAACCTGTGTAATTATCTTTCATCCCCAACGTATCCAAACCTTCAATAATCATCATACTGTATTTGCATATTTTCTCTATATTCAGCTGTGTTCTTCACATTTTTTCCATGTTTTCTGTGTTCATTCCATGTTCTACAAATGTTCACAGCATGCTCAGTTCAAATTTTTTCTACCATTTTCCCAGCATGTTCACTATGTTCACTATGTTCTTTGTCATGTTTTCATGTACATCATATGTTCTCTGTATAACTTTTATACTCAATATTCATGTTCTCAATGTTCTTAGCTTGTTCTTCACATGTTCAGTGTTCATTCTTGTATTCCCTATGTTCCTTATCATGTCTTCATATTCTCTATAAGTTCATATTCCCTGCATGTTCACTCTATTCATCAACTTTTTTCTTACATGTTTTCTGTGTTCACCGTATGTTCACTGTGTTCATTCCCCCTACTTAACCTAAATTTTTTGTTCTTTGTTTCTTTAAACCAATTTGTTTCTTCCATTCACTAACTAGTTCTTTGTCAAATAATATTATACTGCAATACAGTTCCCTCAACAATTTTAGTCACCCAGTTTTTATTTGCAAAACTATGTCAAAGTAATTCTCGTTGTCAACTTAATAGTTCTACCAACCCTGTTCTTAAACAAATCTACACTTTATTCAGTTCCAAATTTACAAAGACAAACCTTTCTTTTAACTTCTTAACTAAACTTATTATCCAATCAACTAAAACATAGTCACTTTCGTCATTTCTCAACTAAACTTATTATCCAATCAACCAAAAAATAGTCAGGATTAATCTCATTCAACACCGTTCTTAACTAAAACAACCTTTCTCTTAGCTAAAAATAGTCAGGATTAATCTCATTCAACACCGTTCTTAACTAAAACAACCTTTCTCTTAGCTAAAAATTGTCAAAGGAATCTTTCCAATACTGTTCATAACTAACTTTATCCATCGTCAAGTAATTGAAAATATTCTCGTTCATCATTTCGTAACAGCCATTATGTTTTCGTCAAGTAAGAAAATATAGTCAAAGATATCTATCATCGTCGTTCTTAACTGACATTTATACTTTGTGGAGCACTAAAATAGTCACTGTCGTCATATTTTTTTCTTGTCTTTCCTCAACTAAAATAGTCAAATGTAACTTTTTCAACACTTTCGTAACTAAAATTATATGTCGCTAAGTAAGAAAAATTGTCAAATGTAACGTTTTCAGCACTTTCGTAAAAATTATATGTCGTTAAGTAAGAAAAATAGTCAAAGGTGCTCTCCGTAACACCAAAGTTACTCTTCGAGATAACAAAAGACACTCTCAAACACTCAAAAATTTACTCGCATCCTCAAAGTTATTCTTAGAGTCATCAAAAAGTTAATCTCATTCATCAAAATGCTATTCTCTAAGTAGCCTTTCGTTCATCAGAGAAACTTTCTAACACATCTTCGTTCATTAAAGTTAATCTCAGAGGCATAAAAGTTATTCTCAGAGTCATCAAAAAGTTAATCTCAGTCATCAAAATGCTATTCTCTAAGTAACCATTCGTTCATCAGAGAATCTTTCTAAGACATCTTCGTTCATTAAAGTTAATCTCAGAGGCATAAAAGTTATTCTCAGAGTCATCAAAAAGTTAATCTCAGTCATCAAAATGCTATTCTCTAAGTAACCTTTCGTTCATCAGAGAATCTTTCTAAGACATCTTCGTTCATTAAAGTTAATCTCAGAGGCATAAAAGTTATTCTCAGAGCTATCAAAATTATTCTCGAGGCCATCAAAAAGTATTTTCTCGTTCATCAAAGTTAATCTCAGAGTTAACAAAGGTAATCTCTAACTCACTTTCGTTCAACATATTAATTCTCTAAGTCCTCAAAGTTATTCTCTAAGACAACAAAGTTATTCTCTAAGACAACAAAGTCTTTCTCAGAGCTATCAAACTTGTTCTCAAAGTCATCAAAGTTATTCCAAGAGACGTCAAAGTTAATCTAAGACATCATCTTTTATCAAAGATATTCTCTCTAAGCCATCAATGTTCTTCTCTAAGACATAAAAGTTATTCTCTATGTCATCAAAAAGTTATTCTCTGAGCTAACAAAATACTACTCATGTTCTCAAAGACATTCTCAAAGTCATCAAAGTTATTCTAAGAGCTATCAAACTTGTTCTCAAAGTTATTCATTAAAGTTAATTTCTATGTTATAAAAGTTATTCTCAGAGACATCTAAAGTTAATCTTGCTCATCAAAGTTGTTCTCTAAGACATAAAAGTTATTCTCAGAGACATCTAAAGTTAATCTTGCTCATCAAAGTTGTTCTCTAAGACATAAAAGGTATTCTCAGAGTCATCAAAAGTTGTTCTCTAAGACATCAATGTTGCTATCTAAGACATCAAAGATGTTCTCTAAATCATAAAAGTTAATCTTCGTTCATTAGAGAAACTTTCCAATCCATATTCGTTGACCAAAGTTATTCTCAGAGTCATTAAAGTGATCTCTAATTCACCTTCGTTCTCCAAAAGTTGTTCTCTAAGACACTTTCGTTCATCAAAGAAACTCTCCTTCTTCCATCATGTTATTTTTTAAGACATCTTCAGTCATAAAATTTCTCTCCAAAATGTAACTAGTTCAGCTTTTCATACCAAACCTGCACTTCTGTTAAAACATATTTTCTTAGTCGCTTTACCCTAAAACTGTTCTCTGAACTACACTGTTCAAACCTACGTAACCTATCCTCTCCACCCAATGTTACTTAGTTAACGTAACGTTCCTAAACCTAACTTTACCTATCCTAACTTAACTTACCTTACCTTTACCTATCTTACCTAACTTAACCTGCATAACCTAACTTTACCTATCCTAACTTAACTTACCTTACCTTTACCTATCTTACCTAACTTAACCTGCATAACCTAACTTTACCATCCTAACATAACTTACCTTACCTTACCTATCTTACCTAACTTAACCTGTATAACCTAACTTTACCTATCCTAACATAACTTACCTTACCTTACCTATCTTACCTAACTTAACCTGTATAACCTAACTTTACCTATCCTAACATAACTTACCTTACCTTACCTATCTTACCTAACTTTACCTATCTTACCTAACTTAACCTAACTTTACCTATCCTAACATAACTTACCTTACCTTACCAATCTTACCTAACTTTACCTATCCTAACATAACTTACCTTACCTTACCTATCATACCTAACTTACCTAACCTAACTTACCTACATTACCTAACTTAAGCAGGTTAAGTTAGGTAATGTAGGTAAGTTAGGTTAAGCAGGATAAGTTAGGTAAGTTAAGTTAGGATAGGTAAAGTTAGGTTAAGCAGGTTAAGTTAGGTAAATGTAGGTAAGTAGGTAAAATTTAAGGGGAAAATTGATCTGTTACTAACGATCTTGTACAAATGAACTAAGCTGGGGGACAAGAGCTAGAGTTTGATAATTGTTTGGATTTACTAAACTACGTCTGAAATACAGAGGGTAGAAATTTCAGGGAATTTGATAGGATAATATCGAAGACACGAGAGGGAAGTAAGGCGGGGGATGAGAGCTGGAGCTCAGTAACTGACTTGATCTTATTTACTTTGTCTGAAATACAGAGGGTAAAAATTTCAGGGAATTTGATTAGGTTGACGAAGATGTGCGAGGGAACTAAGGTGGAGGACAAGAGCCGGAGCTCGGTAACAAAATTACTGTATTGATCTACGTTTGAAATATGATTATTTTTAAATTTTAGAGGGATTGGACTGTTAGTATTCATTATACGACAGGGGACTAAGGCGGGAGATAGGAGCTGGAGCTCGATAACAAAATTATTGTATTTTAATACGTTTGAAATAGCTGTGTTTTAAATCTCGAAGAAAATGATTGGATACTAAAGAAGATGTATAAGTAAAACTAAGGTGGGAACGTGAGCTAGTCCCTGACTTTGTTTATATCTGTAAAACTGAATCGTTTAATGAAAAGGAACTATGAATGAACAATATGAAGGAGAGGGACGGTCCAGATATTATGGAGAAGATAAGATAAGATAAGATAAGAGGTAACCTGAAGGCCGCGTCTGGCTGACGGTCTAAAAGTAAACACAGGTGGGCCACAGATTGTGAGGTAAGGGGGGGAGGGACATTATCGTATGACATTATTTTCATCATAAGAACTTTAACAAACTCATATGACATTATTTTCATTATAAGAACTTTAACAACTTCTAAAATATGTGACTGACAAAATTTACCTGAAAAACCCTGGCTCATATACACGAATTTGAATTTCTCCCATAAGAACTTTAACAAACTTCTAAGTCTCGGAAATTATTTTCATCATAAGAACTTTAACAACATCTAAAATCTGTGACTGACAAAATTTACCTGAAAACCCTGGCTCACACGCGGGATATTGGACCTCAAAACCCTGGCTCACACTCGGGATTTTGGAACCTGAAAACCGTGGCTCACACACGGGATTTTGGACCTGAAAACCATGGCTCACACAGGGGATTTTCCCCCCCCCCAAAAAAATCCCCTGTGCGTTGCCATCCCTACTACTAGAGAGAAGGTGGGGTCACGGATCAGGCTGGGGTCAGAGAGTAGGTGGAAGGGTCACGCATAAGGCCAGGGTCAGCGACTTGGTGGCCGGGGTCAGTGAGATAGCAGGGGTCAAGGAGATGGCAGGGGTCAGGGAGATGGCAGGGGTCAGGGAGATGGCAGGGGTCAGTGAGTAGGTAGGGTCACGGATCAGGCCGGGGTCAGAAAATAGTGAGGTTAACGGATGAGCCCGTGGTCAGAGCATAGGTGAGGGTCACGGATGAGGCCAGGGGTCAGAGAGTACTTGGGGGTCACGGATCAGGCCGGGATTAGAGAGTAGGTGGGGGTCACGGATCAAGCCGGGGTCAGAGAGTAGGTGGGGGTCACGGATCACGCCGGGGGTCAGAGAGAAGGTGGGAGCCAAAGATAAAGCGGGGGTCATAGAGTAGGTGGGGGTCACGGATCAGGCTGGCGTCAGAGAGTAGGTGGTGGTCACGGATCAGGCCGGGGTCATAGTAGGTGGGGTCACGGATTAGGCTGGGGTCAGAGAGTAGGTGGGGGTCAAGGTTCAGGCCGCGGTCAGGGAGTAGGTGGGGGTCACGGATCAGGCTGGTGTCAGAGAGTAGGTGGGGGTCACGGTCAGGCCGAGGTCACAGAGTAGGTGAGGACACGGATCACGCCGGGGTCAAAGGGTGGCGGACATGGATCAGACCGGGGTCAGAGAGTAGGTAGGGGTCACGGATCAGGATTGGGTCAGAGAGTCGGTGGGGGTCACAGATCAGGCTGGGATCAGAGAGCAGGTGGGGGTCACAGATCAGGTCGGGGTCAGAGAAAAGGTTGCGGATCCTTTGGATCAGATCAGGCTGATGACCTGATCAGGCTGATCAGGCTGATCAGACGGATCAGGCTGGTGACAGAAACTTATTGGTCGGGGTCAGTGAGATGGCAGGGGTCAGGGAGATGGCAGGGGTCAGGGAGATGGCAGGGGTCAGGGAGATGGCAGGGGTCAGGGAGATGGCAGGGGTCAGGGAGATGGCAGGGGTCAGGGATTTGTCTGGGGTCAGGGAGATGGCAGGGGTCAGGGAGATAGTAGGGGTAAGGGAGATGTCAGGGGTCAGGGAGATGGCAGGGGACAGGGAGATGGCAGGGGTCAGGGAGATGGCAGGGGTCAGAGAGATGGCAGGGGACAGGGAGATGGCAGGGGTCAGGGTGATGACAGGGATCATGGTGATGGCATGGGTCAGGGAGATGGCAGGGGTCAGGGAGATGGCAGGGGTCAGTAAGATGGCAGGGGTCAGGGAGATGGCAGGGGTCAGGGAGATGGCAGGGGTCAGGGAGATGGCAGGGGTCAGGAAGATGACAGGGGGTCAGAGAGATGGCAGGGGTCAGGAAGACGGAAGGGGTCAGGGAGATGGCAGGGGTCAGGGAGATGGCAGGGGTCTGGAAGATGGCAGGGGTCAGGAAAATGGCAGGGATCAGGGAGATGGAAGGGGTCAGGGAGATGGCAAGGCTCATGGTGATGGCAGGGGTCAGGCAGATGGCAGGGGTCAGGGAGATGGCAGGGGTCATGGTGAGGGCAGGTGTCAGGGAGATGGCAGGGGTCTGGAAGATGGCAGGGGTCAGGAAGATGGTAAGGGTCAGGGAGATGGCAGGGGTCTGGAAGATGGTAGGGGTCCGGGATATGACAGGGGTCAGGGAGATAGCAGGGGTCAGGAAGATGGCAGGGGTCAGAGAGATAGAAGGGGTCAGGAAGATGGTAGGGGTCAGGAAGATGGCAGGGGTCAGGAAGATGGCAGGGGTTAGGGAGATGGCAGGGGTCAGGTAGATGGCATGGGTCAGGGAGATGGCAGGGGTCAGGAAGATGGCAGGGGTCAGGGAGATGGCAGGGGTCAGGGAGATTGCAAGGGTCAGGGAGATGGCAGGGGTCTGGAAGATGGCAGAGGTCAGGGAGATGGCAGGGATCAGGCAGATGGCAGGGGTCAGGAAAATGGCAGGGATCAGGGAGATGGAAGGGGTCAGGGAGATGGCAAGGCTCATGGTGATGGGAGGGGTCAGGCAGATGGCAGGGGTCAGGGAGATGGCAGGGGTCATGGTGAGGGCAGGGCTCAGGGAGATGGCAGGAGTCTGGAAGATGGCAGGGGTCAGGAAGATGGCCGGGGTCAGGAAGATGGCTGGGGTCAGGAAGATGGTAGGGGTCAGGGATATGACAGGGGTCAGGGAGATGGCAGGGGTCTGGAAGAGGGTAGGGGTCAGGGATATGACAGGTGTCAGGGAGATGGCAGGGTCAGGAAGATGGCAGGGATCAGGGAGATGGAAGGGATCAGGAAGATGGTTGGGGTCAGGAAGATGGCAGGGGTCAGGAAGATGGCAGGGGTCAGGGTGATGGCAGGGGTCAGGGAGATGGCAGGGGTCAGGGAGATGGCAGGGGTCAGGGAGATGGCAAGGGACAGGAAGATGGCAGGGGTCATAGTGATGGCAAGGGTCAGGAAGATGGCAGGGGTCAGGAAGATGGCAGGGGTCAGGGTGATGGCAGGGGTCAGGGAGATGGCAGGGGTCAGGGAGATGGCAGGGGTCAGGGAGATGGCAAGGGGCAGGAAGATGGCAGGGGTCATAGTGATGGCAAGGGTCAGGAAGATGGCAGGGGTCATGGTGATGGTAGGGGTCAGGAAGATGGCAGGGGTCAGGGAGATGGCAGGGGTCAGGGAGATGTCAGGGGTCAGGGAGATGGCAGGGGTCAGGGAGATTGCAGGGGTCTGGAAGATGGCAGGGGTCAGAGAGATGGCAGGGGTCAGGGAGATGGCAGGGGTCAGGGAGATGGCAGGGGTCAGGGAGATCGCATGGGTCAGGGATTTGTCTGGGGTCAGGGAGATGGCAGGGGTGAGGGAGATGGCAGGGGTCATGGTTGTATCAGGGGTCAGGGCGATGTCAAGGGTAAGGGAGATGTCAGGGGTCAGGGAGATGGCAGGGGTCAGGGAGATGGCAGGGGTCAGGGAGATTGCAGGGGTCAGGGAGATGGCAGGGGTCAGGGAGATGGCAGGGGTCAGGGAGATGGCAGGGGTCAGGGAGATGGCAGGGGTCAGGGAGATGGTAGGGGTAAGGGAGATGGTAGGGGTAAGGGATATGTCAGGGGTCAGGGAGATGGCAGAGGACAGGGAGATGGCAGGGGTCAGGGAGATGGCAGGGGTTAGGGAGATGGCAGGGGACAGGGAGATGGCAGGGGTCAGGGTGATGGCAGGGATCATGGTGATGACAGGGGTCAGGGAGATGGTAGGGGTCAGGGAGATGGCAAGGGTCAGTAAGATGGCAGGAGTCAAGGAGATGTCAGGGGTCAGGGAGATGGCAGGGGTCAGGGAGATTGCAGGGGTCTGGAAGATGACAGGGGTCAAAGAGATGGCACGGGTCAGGAAGACGGAAGGGGTCAGGGAGATGGCAGGGGTCAGGGAGATGGCAGGGGTCTGGAAGATGGCAGAGGTCAGGGAGATGGCAGGGTTCAGGCAGATGGCAGGGGTCAGGAAAATGGCAGGGATCAGGGAGATGGAAGGGGTCAGGGAGATGGCAGGAGTCAGGGAGATGGCAGGGGTCATGGTGAGGGCAGGGGTCAGGGAGATGGCCGGGGTCTGGAAGATGGCAGGGGACAGGAAGATGGCAGGGGTCAGGAAGATGGCTGGGGTCAGGAAGATGGTAGGGGTCAGAGATATGACAGGGGTCAGGGAGATGGCAGGGGTCAGGAAGATGGTAGGGGTCAGGGAGATGGCTGGGGTCAGGAAGATGGCAGGGGTCAGGGAGATGGCAGGGGTCAGGGAGATGGCATGGGTCAGGGACCTGGCAGGGGTCATGAAGATGGCAGGGGTCAGGGAGATGGCAGGGGTCAGGGAGATTGCAAGGGTCAGGGAGATGGCAGGGGTCAGGCAGATGGCAGGGTTCAGAAAGATGGCAGGTGTCAGGCAGATGGCAGGGGTCAGGTAGATGGCAGGGGTCAAGTAGATTGCAGAGGTAAAGGAGATGGCAGGGGTCAGGGAGATGGCAGGGGTCAGGGAGATGGCAGGGGTCAGGCAGATGGCAGGGTTCAGAAAGATGGCAGTGGTCAGGAAGATGGCAGGGATCATGGTGATGGCAGGGGTCAGGGAGATGGCAGGGGTCAGGGAGATGGCAGTGGTCAGGAAGATGGCAGGGGTCAGGGAGATGTCAGGGGTCAGGGAGATGGCAGGGGTCAGGGAGTTGGCAGGGGTCTGGGAGATGGCAGGGATCATGGTGATGGCAGGGGTCAGGGAGATGGCAGGGGTCAGGGAGATGGCAGTGGTCAGGTAGATGGCAGGGGTCAGGGAGGTGGCAGGGGTCAGGGAGATGGCAGGGGTCAGGAAGATGACAGGGGTCAGAGAGATGGCAGGGGTCAGGAAGACGGAAGGGGTCAGGGAGATGGCAGGGGTCAGGGAGATGGCAGGGGTCTGGAAGATGGCAGAGGTCAGGGATATGGCAGGGGTCAGGCAGATGGCAGGGGTCAGGAAAATGGCAGGGGTCAGGAAAATGGCCGGGATCAGGGAGATGAAAGGGGTCAGGGAGATGGCAAGGCTCATGGTGATGGCAGGGGTCAGGCAGATGGCAGGGGTCATGGTGAGGGCAGGGCTCAGGGAGATGGCAGGGGTCTGGAAGATGGCAGGGGTCAGGAAGATGGCAGGGGTCAGGAAGATGGCTGGGGTCAGGAAGATGGTAGGGGTCAGGGATATGACAGGGGTCAGGGAGATGGCAGGGGTCTGGAAGATGGTAGGGGTCAGGGATATGACAGATGTCAGGGAGATGGCAGGGGTCAGGAAGATGGCAGGGATCAGGGAGATAGAAGGTGTCAGGAAGATGGTAGGGGTCAGGAAGATGGCAGGGGTCAGGAAGATGGCAGGGGTCAGGGAGATGGCAGGGGTCAGGGAGATGGCAGGGGTCAGGGAGATGGCAGGGGTCAGGGAGATGGCAGGGGTCAGGAAGATGGCAGGGGTCATAGTGATGGCAAGGGTCAGGAAGATGGCAGGGGTCATTGTGATGGTAGGGGTCAGGGAGATGTCAGGGGTCAGGGAGATGGCAGGGGTCGTTGAGATTGCAGGTGTCTGGAAGATGGCAGGGGTCAGGGAGATGGCAGGGGTCAGGGAGATGGCATGGGTCAGGGAGATGGCAGGGGTCAGGGAGATGGCAGGGGTCAGGGAGATGGCAGGGGTCAGGAAGATGGCAGGGGTCATAGTGATGGCAGGGGTCAGGGAGATGGCAGGGGTCAGGGAGATGGCAGGGGTCAGGAAGATGGCAGGGGTCAGGGAGGTGGCAGGGGTCAGGGAGATGGCTGGGGTCAGCAAGATGACAGGGGTCAGAGAGATGGCAGGGGTCAGGAAGACAGAAGGGGTCACGGAGATGGCAGGGGTCAGGGAGGTGGCAGGGGTCTGGAAGATGGCAGAGGTCAGGGAGATGGCAGGGGTCAGGCAGATGGCAGGGGTCAGGAAAATGGCAGGGATCAGGGAGATGGAAGGGGTCAGGGAGATGGCAAGGCTCATGGTGATGGCAGGGGTCAGGCAGATGGCAGGGGTCAGGGAGATGGCAGGGGTCATGGTGAGGGCAGGGCTCAGGGAGATGGCAGGGGTCTGGAAGATGGCAGGGGTCAGGAAGATGGCTGGGGTCAGGAAGATGGTAGGGGTCAGGGATATGACAGGGGTCAGGGAGATGGCAGGGGTTTGGAAGATGGTAGTGGTCAGGGATATGACAGAGGTCAGGGAGATGGCAGGGGTCAGGAAGATGGCAGGGATCAGGGAGATGGAAGGGGTCAGGAAGATGGTAGGGGTCAGGAAGATGGCAGGGGTCAGGAAGATGGCAGGGGTCAGGGAGATGGCAGGGGTCAGGGAGATAGCAGGGGTCAGGGAGATGGCAGGGGTCAGGGAGATGGCAGGGGTCAGGAAGATGGCAGGGGTCATAGTGATGGCAAGGGTCAGGAAGATGGCAGGGGTCATTGTGATGGTAGGGGTCAGGGAGACGGGAAGGGTCAGGTAGATGGCAGGGGTCAGGAAGATGGCAGGGGTCAGGGAGATGGCAGGGGTCAGGGAGATGTCAGGGGTCAGGGAGATGGCAGGGGTCAGGGAGATTGCAGGTTTCTGGAAGATGGCAGGGGTCATGAGATGGCAGGGGTCAGGGAGATGGCAAGGGTCAGGAAGATGGCAGGGGTCAGGGAGATGGCATGGGTCAGGGATTTGTCTGGGGTCAGGGAGATGGCAGGGGTCAGGGAGATGGCAGGGGTCATGGTTGTGTCAGGGGTCAGGGCGATGTCAAGGGTAAGGGAGATGTCAGGGGTCAGGGAGATGGCAGGGGTCACGGAGATGGCAGGGGTCACGGAGATTGCTGGGGTCAGGGAGATGGCAGGGGTCAGGGAGATGACAGGGGTCAGGGAGATGGCAGGGGTCAGGAAGATGGCAGGGGTCATAGTGATGGCAAGGGTCAGGAAGATGGCAGGGGTCATTGTGATGGTAGGGGTCAGGGAGATGTCAGGGGTCAGGGAGATGGCAGGGGTCGTGGAGATTGCAGGTGTCTGGAAGATGGCAGGGGTCAGGGAGATGGCAGGGGTCAGGCAGATGACAGGGGTCAGGAAGATGGCAGGGGTCTGGAAGATGGCAGGGGTCAGGAAGATGGCAGAGGGTAGGAAGATGGCAGAGATCAGAGAGATGGCAGGGGTCAGGAAGATGGCAGGGATCAGGAAGATGGCAGGGATCAGGAAGATGGCAGGGGTCAGAGGTGTGGGCGGGAGGGAAAGTGTGCTCACCTAGTTGTGCACGTGTTGGTGGGTGGGGGGGAGCAGGGAGCAGGCCTTCATTGGGGGGTTATGGGCAAAAAGGCGGTGTGAGACAGAGCAGGATAAGGTGGGGTGAGGAGGGGTGAGGAAGGGTGAGGGGGGCTAAAGGGGGTGAGGGGGTAAGTGGGGGTGAGGGGGTAAGTGGGGTGAGGGGGAGATGGCGGTGAGGGGGTGAGGGGGCTGTATGGCAAAGAATGGGTTGGGTTCAACGGCGTTTGTTGGAAGGGGGGCTTTTATAGCTCCGGTCATCCTCAGGTAATGGTTGCTTGGTGGAAGGTGTGGCTGGGGAAGAGGTGTGGCGGGGAATGAGGGTGTGGCCAGGGTATAGGTGTGGCTGGGTTAAGGGGTGTGGCTGGGGAAGAAGGTGTTGCTAGGGGATGGGTTTGGTTAGGGAATCGGGTGTGGCAGGGGATAAGGTGTTGCTGGGGAGGGGTGTGGCTAGGAAAGGGGTTTGTGGGTCTGGGATGGGTGTAGCAGGGGGCTGAGTGTGGTTGGGGGAGGATTGTGACTAGGAGTAGGATGTGGCTGTGGAAGGGGGTGTGGCTGGGGAAGGGGCGTGGCTGGGAAAGGGGTGTGGCTGAGGAATGGGTGGGACTGGGGATTGGTGTGGCTGGGTATGGGTGTGGCTGGGGAAAGGGTGTAGCTAGGGATGGGTGTAGCTGGGGGTTAGGGTGTGGCTGAGGAGGGGTTGTCTGGGAAATGGGGTGTAGTTGGGAAGTGGCTAGGAAAGGGTTTGGGCTTGGGAATGGTTGTGGCTGGGGGAGGGGCGTGGCTGGGGGAGGAGTGTGGTTGTGGGAGGGTTGTGGCTGGGGGAGGGGTGTGGCTGGGGGAGGAGTGTGGTTGTGGGAGGGTTGTGGCTGGGGGAGGGGTGTGGCTGGGGCATGAGTTTGGCTTTGGAAGGGGTGGAGCTGGGGGTGTGGGTGTTCCATGGGGAGGGGTGTGGCTGGGGGAAGGCTGTGGCTGGGGGAGGGGTGTGGCTGGGGGAGGGGTGTGGCTCGGGGAGGGGTGTGGCTGGGGGAGGGGTGGCTGGGGAAGGGGTGTGGCTGGGGGAGGGGTGTGGCTGTGGGAGGGGTGTGGCTGGGGGAAGGGGTGTGGCTAGGGGTTGGAATAAGTGGGTGGTAGTGTGGTCAAGGTCCTGCCAGTCACTGCCTGGAGGCTTTGTCCTCGCTCTTACTAAATCTCTGGTATTTACGTTCCTGTTCTTCCTGCTTTGTCTTGAACTGTTCTACGTAAATACTGTAGTAATGTTTTATGTAATGTTCTATGTAAACATTGTATTTTCTGACCTGGGTAAATGCTCCAAAATATATATATTCAACTGTGTTTACATTGTAAACTCTCCCCAAACAGGTAGACTCATAGTACCCTCGTTGTATAGTCCAGTCGGGTATGGTAACACAACCTAGGTTATCGCTCACTCACCATTCAAACATTTCATCGTCTCTTCCAGCACCAGTCTTTCAAACTGTATTCTCTCGTGTTTTAAAGGTATGCAATGCACGGTAAGTCACTGTATTACAGTTGTCCATGTCTTCTGTAGTTCCTTGTCATCGTTTCTCTCGTCTCTCTCTGCTTCATTGTCTCCTGGTTTATTGTGCCCCCTGCTTTCTCCTCATAGTTACTAATTGCCTCATTGTACCCTTTATTTGCACATATTTGAGTTGCCTTGTAATTGTTCCTCCAGCTGGTGTAGTCTGGCCTCCCCCATCCCTCCCCAGCCTGCTCGCCACCCCAGTGCAGTCTGGCCTCCCCATCCCTCCCCAGCCTGGTCGCCACCCCGGTGCAGTCTGGCCTCCCCATCCCTCCCCAGCCTGGTCGCCACCCCGGTGCAGTCTGGCCTCCCCATCCCTCCCCAGCCTGATCGCCACCTCGGTGCAGTCTGGCCTCCCCATCCCTTCCCAGCCTGGTCGCCATCCTGGTGCAGTCTGGCCTCCCCAGCCTGGTCGCCACCCCGGTGCAGTCTGGCCTCCCCATCCCTCCCCAGCCTGGTCGCCACCCCAGTGCAGTCTGGCCTCCCCATCCCTCCCCAGCCTGGTTGCCACCCAGGTGATTAATGCTGCCTTTGCCACGGTGGCTAGGATTATGTCCCCCCTCTCCCCTCCCCCCCTCCCACGGCTATTCTCTTATCTTGAGGTTATCTTGAGTTGATATCAGGGCCTTTTAGTATCCCACGGCCCGATCCTCGGCCAGGCCTCCACCCCTAGGAAGCAGCCCGTGACAGCTGACTAGCTCCCATGTGCCAATTTACTACTAGGTAACTGGAGCATCAGGGTGTAAGAAACTCTGCCCATCGATTCTCACCGGCGTCCGGAATCGAACCCGGGTCCACAGGATCACGTGTAAAGAATGCTGTACGCTCGGCCGGCCGGCCGGCTATGACTGATTCTTAGTTATTCTTCTCTCCAATCTTTCAATTTCCGCCTCCCACTCTCTTTCCATCTTCCTAATTTCCGCTTTATAATATCCCTCTATCTCCTGCTTCTGTTTGTCATCTCATATTCCCATATTCCCATATTGTGTCCAAGTACTTTTTCTGTTCCAAAATGATCTCCTCAATCCAAAGTTAACGCCACTCTTCCCACAAAGTTAACCCTACTCTTCCCACAAAGTTTACCCCACTCTTCCCACAAAGTTCACCCCTCTCTTCCCACAAAGTTTACCCCACTCTTCCACAAAGTTTACCCCTCTCTTCCCACAAAGTTCACCACTCTCTTCCCACAAAGTTCACCCCTCTCTTCCCACAAAGTTTACCCCACTCTTCCACAAAGTTTACCCCTCTCTTCCCACAAAGTTCACCACTCTCTTCCCACAAAGTTTACCCCTCTCTTCCCACAAAGTTTTCCCCTCTCTTCCCACAAAGTTTACCCCACTCTTCCCACAAAGTTTACCCCTCTCTTCCCACAAAGTTCACCCCTCTCTTCCCACAAAGTTTACCCCACTCTTCCACAAAGTTTACCCCTCTCTTCCCACAAAGTTCACCACTCTCTTCCCACAAAGTTTACCCCTCTCTTCCCACAAAGTTTACCCCTCTCTTCCCACAAAGTTTACCCCACTTTTCCCACAAAGTTAAACCCACACTTCCCACAAAGTTAACCCCACTCTTCCCACAAAGTTTACCCCTATCTTCCCCCAAAGTTAACCCTACTCTTCCCACAAAGTTTACCCCACTCTTCCCACAAAGTTTACCCCTCTCTTCTCTCAAAGTTTACCCCTCTCTTCCCACAAATTTTACCCCTCTCTTCCCAAAAATTTTACCCCTCTCTTCCCACAAAGTTAACCAACTCTTCCCACAAAGTTTACCCCGCTCTTCCCACAAAGTTTACCCCTCTCTTCCCACAAATTTTACCCCTCTCTTCCCACAAAGTTTACCCCACTCTTCCTACAAAGTCAACTCCTCTCTTCCTACAAATTTTACCCCTCTCTTCCCACAAAGTTTACCCCACTCTTCCCACAAAGTTTACCCCTCTCTTCCCACAAAGTTCACCCCTCTCTTCCAACAAAGTTTACCCCACTCTTCCCACAAAGTTTACCCCTCTCTTCCCACAAAGTTCACCCCTCTCTTCCAACAAAGTTTACCCCTCTCTTCCCACAAAGTTTACCCCTCTCTTCCCACAAAGTTTACCCCACTCTTCCCACAAAGTTAAACCCACACTTCCCACAAAAATAACCCCACTCTTCCCACAAAGTTTACCCCTCTCTTCCCCCAAAGTTAACCCTACTCTTCCCACAAAGTTTACCCCACTCTTCCTACAAAGTTAACTCCTCTCTTCCTACAAATTTACACCTCTCTTCCCACAAAGTTTACCCCACTCTTCCCACAAAGTTTACCCCTCTCTTCCCACAAAGTTTACCCCACTCTTCCCACAAAGTTTACCCCTCTCTTCCCACAACGTTCACCCATCACTTCCCACAAAGTTTACCCCTCTCTTCCCACAAAGTTTACCCCTCTCTTCCCACAAAGTTTACCCCACTCTTCCCACAAAGTTAAACCCACACTTCCCACAAACTTAACCCCACTCTTCCCACAAAGTTTACCCCTCTCTTCCCCCAAAGTTAACCCTACTCTTCCCACAAAGTTTACCCCACTCTTCCCACAAAGTTTACCCCTCTCTTCTCTCAAAGTTTACCCCTCTCTTCCCACAAATTTTACCCCTCTCTTCCCACAAATTTTACCCCTCTCTTCCCACAAAGTTAACCTACTCTTCCCACAAAGTTTACCCCGCTCTTCCCACAAAGTTTACCCCTCTCTTCCCACAAATTGTACTCCTCTCTTCCCACAAAATTTACCCCACTCTTCCTACAAAGTTAACTCCTCTCTTCCTACAAATTTTACCCCTCTCTTCCCACAAAGTTTACCCCACTCTTCCCACAAAGTTTACCCCTCTCTTCCCACAAAGTTCACCCCTCTCTTCCCACAAAGTTTACCTAACTCTTCCCACAAAGTTTACCCCTCTCTTCCCACAAAGTTCACCCCTCTCTTCCAACAAAGTTTACCCCTCTCTTCCCACAAAGTTTACCCCTCTCTTCCCACAAAGTTTACCCCACTCTTCCCACAAAGTTAAACCCACACTTCCCACAAAGTTAACCCCACTCTTCCCACAAAGTTTACCCCTCTCTTCCCCCAAACTTAACCCTACTCTTCCCACAAAGTTTACCCCACTCTTCCTACAAAGTTAGCTCCTCTCTTCCTACAAATTTTACCCCTCTCTTCCCACAAAGTTTACCCCACTCTTCCCACAAAGTTTACCCCTCTCTTCCCACAAAGTTTACCCCACTCGTCCCACAAAGTTTACCCCTCTCTTCCCACAAAGTTCACCCATCTCTTCCCACAAAGTTTACCCCTCTCTTCTCACAAAGTTTACCCCTCTCTTCCCACAAAGTTTACCCCACTCTTCCCACAAAGTTAAACCCACACTTCCCACAGAGTTAACCCCACTCTTCCCACAAAGTTTACCCCTCTCTTCCCCCAAAGTTAACCCTACTCTTCCCACAAAGTTTACCCCACTCTTCCCACAAAGTTTACCCCACTCTTCCCACAAAGTTTACCCCTCTCTTCTCTCAAAGTTTACCCCTCTCTTCCCACAAATTTTACCCCTCTCTTCTCACAAATTTTGCCCCTCTCTTCCCACAAAGTTTACCACACTCTTCCCACAAAGTTTACCCCTCTCTTCCCACAAATTTTACCCCTCTCTTCCCACAAAGTTTACCCCAGTCTTCCTACAAAGTTAACTCCTCTCTTCCTACAAATTTTACCCCTCTCTTCCCCCAAAGTTTACCCCACCCTTCCCACAAAGTTAACTCCTCTCTTCCCACAAAGTTTACCCCACTCTTCCTACAAAGTTAACTCCTCTCTTCCTACAAATTTTACCCCTCTCTTCCCACAAAGTTTACCCCACCCTTCCCACAAAGTTAGCTCCTCTCGTCCCACGAAGTTAACCCTACTCTTCCCACAACGTTTACCCCACTCTTCCCACAAAGTTTACCCCTCTCTTCCCACAAAGTTCACCCCTCTCTTCCCACAAAGTTCACCCCTCTCTTCCCACAAAGTTTACCCCTCTTCCCACAAAGTTTACCCCTCTTCCCACAAAGTTTACCCCACTCTTCCCACAAAGTTAAACCAACACTTCCCACAAAGTTTACCCCTATCTTCCCACAAAGTTTACCCCTCTCTTCCCACAAAGTTAAACCCACACTTCCCACAAAGTTTACCCCTCTCTTCCCACAAACTTTACCCCTCTCTTCTCTCAAAGTTTACCCCTCTCTACCCACAAAGTTTACCCCTCTCTACCCACAAAGTTTATCCCTTTCTTCTCACAAAGTTTACCCCTCTCTTCCCACAAAGTTAACCCTCACTCTTCCCACAAAATTTACCCCTCTCTTCCGACAAAGTTTACACCTCTCTCACCACAAAGTTTATCCTTCTCTTCCCACAAAGTTTACCTCTCTCTTCCCACAAAGTTTACCCCTCTCTTCCCACAAAGATTACCTCTCTCTTCCCACAAAGTTTACTTCTCTTTTCCTACAAAGTTTACCCCTCTCTTCCCACAAAGATTACATCTCTCTTCCCACAAAGTTTACCACCTCTTTTCCCACAAAGTTTACCCCCTCTTCAAACAAAGTTTACCCCTAACTTCTCTCAAAGTTTACCCCTAACTTCTCTCAAAGTTTACCCCTCTCTTCCCACAAAGTTTACCCCTCTCTTCCCTCAAAGTTTACCCCTCTCTTCACACAAAGTTTACCCATCTCTTCCCATAAAGATTACCTCTCTCTTCCCAGAAAGTTTACTTCTCTCTTCCCAAAGTTTACCCCTCTCTTACCACAAAGTTTACCCTTCTCTTCCCTCAAAGTTTACCCCTCTCTTCCCACAAACTTTACCCCTCTCTTCCCTCAAAGTTTACCCCTCTCTTCCCACAAGTTTACCCCTCTCTTCCCACAAACTTTGCCCCCCTCTTGTCAAAAAGTTTTCCTCTCACTTCCCAAAAAACTTACCCGTCTCTTCCCACAACGTTTACCCCTCTCTTCCAACAAAGTTTACCTCTCTCCACTAAGTTTACCCCTCTCTTCACACAAACTTTACCCCTCTCGTCCCACAAACTTTACCTCTCTCTTCCGACAAAGTTTACCCCTCTCCTCCCACAAAGTTCATCCCACCCTTCCCACATAGTTTACCCCACTTTTCCCACAAGGTTTACCCATCTCTTCCCACAACGTTTATCCCTCTCTTCCCACAAAGTTTACCACTCTCTTCCCACAAAGTTTACCCGTATCTTCCCACAAAGTTTGCACTCTCTTCCCACAAAGTATACCCCTCTCTTCCCCAAGGTTTACCCTTCTCTTCACACAAAGTTTACACTACTCTTCCCACAACGTTTAACTCTCTCTTCCCACAAAGTTTACCCCACTATCCACAAAGTTTACATCTATATCTTCCCACAAAGTTTACCCCTCTCTTCCCACAAAGTTTACCCCACTCTTCCCACAAAGTTTACCCCACTCTTCCCACAAAGTTTACCCCTCTCTTCTCTCAAAGTTTACCCCTCTCTTCCCACAAATTTTACCCCTCTCTTCCCACAAATTTTACCCCTCTCTTCCCACAAAGTTTACCCCACTCTTCCCACAAAGTTTACCCCTCTCTCCCCACAAATTTTACCCCTCTCTTCCCACAAAGTTTACCCCACTCTTCCTACAAAGTTAACTCCTCTCTTCCAACAAATTTTACCCCTCTCTTCCCACAAAGTTTACCCCACCCTTCCCACAAAGTTAACTCCTCTCGTCCCACGAAATTAACCCTTCTCTTCCCACAAAGTTTACCCCACTCTTCCCACAAAGTTTACCCCTCTCTTCCCACAAAGTTCACCCCTCTCTTCCCACAAAGTTCACCCCTCTCTTCCCACAAAGTTTACCCCTCTTCCCACAAAGTTTACCCCTCTTCCCACAAAGTTTACCCCACTCTTCCCACAAAGTTAAACCAACACTTCCCACAAAGTTTACCCCTCTCTTCCCACAAACTTTACCCCTCTCTTTTCACAAAGTTTACCCCTCTCCACCCACAAAGTTTACCCCTCTCTACCCACAAAGTTTATCCCTCTCTTCTCACAAAGTTTACCCCTCTCTTCCCACAAAGTTAACCCTCACTCTTCCCACAAAATGTACCCCTCTCTTCCGACAAAGTTTACACCTCTCTTACCACAAAGTTTATCCTTCTCTTCCCACAAAGTTTACCTCTCTCTTCCCACAAAGTTTACCCTCTCTTCCCACAAAGATTACCTCTCTCTTCCCACAAAGTTTACTTCTCTTTTCCTACAAAGTTTACCCCTCTCTTCCCACAAAGATTACCTCCCTCTTCCCACAAAGTTTACCACCTCTCTTCCCACAAAGTTTACCCCCTCTTCAAACAAAGTTTACCCCTAACGTCTCTCAAAGTTTACCCCTAACTTCTCTCAAAGTTTACCCCTCTCTTCCCACAAAGTTTACCCCTCTCTTCCCTCAAAGTTTACCCCTCTCTTCCCACAAAGTTTACCCCTCTCTTCCCACAAATTTTACCCCTCTCTTCCCACAAATTTTGCCCCTCTCTTCCCACAAAGTTTACCCCACTCTTCCCACAAAGTTTACCCCTCTCTTCCCACAAATTTTACCCCTCTCTTCCCACAAAGTTTACCCCAGTCTTCCTACAAAGTTAACTCCTCTCTTCCTACAAATTTTACCCCTCTCTTCCCCCAAAGTTTACCCCACCCTTCCCACAAAGTTAACTCCTCTCGTCCCACGAAGTTAACCCTACTCTTCCCACAAAGTTTACCCCACTCTTCCCACAAATTTTACCCCTCTCTTCCCACAAATTTTACCCCTCTCTTCCCACAAAGTTTACCCCACTCTTCCCACAAAGTTTACCCCTCTCTTCCCACAAATTTTACCCCTCTCTTCCCACAAAGTTTACCCCACTCTTCCTACAAAGTTAACTCCTCTCTTCCTACAAATTTTACCCCTCTCTTCCCACAAAGTTTACCCCACCCTTCCCACAAAGTTAACTCCTCTCGTCCCACGAAGTTAACCCTACTCTTCCCACAAAGTTTACCCCACTCTTCCCACAAAGTTTACCCCTCTCTTCCCACAAAGTTCACCCCTCTCTTCCCACAAAGTTCACCCCTCTCTTCCCACAAAGTTTACCCCTCTTCCCACAAAGTTTACCCCTCTTCCCACAAAGTTTACCCCACTCTTCCCACAAAGTTAAACCAACACTTCCCACAAAGTTTACCCCTATCTTCCCACAAAGTTTACCCCTCTCTTCCCACAAAGTTAAACCCACACTTCCCACAAAGTTTACCCCTCTCTTCCCACAAACTTTACCCCTCTCTTCTCTCAAAGTTTACCCCTCTCTACCCACAAAGTTTACCCCTCTCTACCCACAAAGTTTATCCCTTTCTTCTCACAAAGTTTACCCCTCTCTTCCCACAAAGTTAACCCTCACTCTTCCCACAAAATTTACCCCTCTCTTCCGACAAAGTTTACACCTCTCTCACCACAAAGTTTATCCTTCTCTTCCCACAAAGTTTACCTCTCTCTTCCCACAAAGTTTACCCCTCTCTTCCCACAAAGATTACCTCTCTCTTCCCACAAAGTTTACTTCTCTTTTCCTACAAAGTTTACCCCTCTCTTCCCACAAAGATTACATCTCTCTTCCCACAAAGTTTACCACCTCTTTTCCCACAAAGTTTACCCCCTCTTCAAACAAAGTTTACCCCTAACTTCTCTCAAAGTTTACCCCTAACTTCTCTCAAAGTTTACCCCTCTCTTCCCACAAAGTTTACCCCTCTCTTCCCTCAAAGTTTACCCCTCTCTTCACACAAAGTTTACCCCTCTCTTCCCATAAAGATTACCTCTCTCTTCCCAGAAAGTTTACTTCTCTCTTCCCAAAGTTTACCCCTCTCTTACCACAAAGTTTACCCTTCTCTTCCCTCAAAGTTTACCCCTCTCTTCCCACAAACTTTACCCCTCTCTTCCCTCAAAGTTTACTCCTCTCTTCCCACAAGTTTACCCCTCTCTTCCCACAAACTTTGCCCCACTCTTGTCAAAAAGTTTTCCTCTCACTTCCCAAAAAACTTACCCGTCTCTTCCCACAACGTTTACCCCTCTCTTCCAACAAAGTTTACCTCTCTCCACTAAGTTTACCCCTCTCTTCACACAAACTTTACCCCTCTCGTCCCACAAACTTTACCTCTCTCTTCCGACAAAGTTTACCCCTCTCCTCCCACAAAGTTCATCCCACCCTTCCCACATAGTTTACCCCACTTTTCCCACAAGGTTTACCCATCTCTTCCCACAACGTTTATCCCTCTCTTCCCACAAAGTTTACCACTCTCTTCCCACAAAGTTTACCCGTATCTTCCCACAAAGTTTGCACTCTCTTCCCACAAAGTTTACCCCTCTCTTCCCCCAAGGTTTACCCTTCTCTTCACACAAAGTTTACACTACTCTTCCCACAACGTTTAACTCTCTCTTCCCACAAAGTTTACCCCACTATCCACAAAGTTTACATCTATATCTTCCCACAAAGTTTACCCCTCTCTTCCCACAAAGTTTACCCCACTCTTCCCACAAAGTTTACCCCACTCTTCCCACAAAGTTTACCCCTCTCTTCTCTCAAAGTTTACCCTTCTCTTCCCACAAATTTTACCCCTCTCTTCCCACAAATTTTACCCCTCTCTTCCCACAAAGTTTACCCCACTCTTCCCACAAAGTTTACCCCTCTCTCCCCACAAATTTTACCCCTCTCTTCCCACAAAGTTTACCCCACTCTTCCTACAAAGTTAACTCCTCTCTTCCTACAAATTTTACCCCTCTCTTCCCACAAAGTTTACCCCACCCTTCCCACAAAGTTAACTCCTCTCGTCCCACGAAATTAACCCTTCTCTTCCCACAAAGTTTACCCCACTCTTCCCACAAAGTTTACCCCTCTCTTCCCACAAAGTTCACCCCTCTCTTCCCACAAAGTTCACCCCTCTCTTCCCAAAAAGTTTACCCCTCTTCCCACAAAGTTTACCCCTCTTCCCACAAAGTTTACCCCACTCTTCCCACAAAGTTAAACCAACACTTCCCACAAAGTTTACCCCTCTCTTCCCACAAACTTTACCCCTCTCTTTTCACAAAGTTTACCCCTCTCCACCCACAAAGTTTACCCCTCTCTACCCACAAAGTTTATCCCTCTCTTCTCACAAAGTTTACCCCTCTCTTCCCACAAAGTTAACCCTCACTCTTCCCACAAAATGTACCCCTCTCTTCCGACAAAGTTTACACCTCTCTTACCACAAAGTTTATCCTTCTCTTCCCACAAAGTTTACCTCTCTCTTCCCACAAAGTTTACCTTCTCTTCCCACAAAGATTACCTCTCTCTTCCCACAAAGTTTACTTCTCTTTTCCTACAAAGTTTACCCCTCTCTTCCCACAAAGATTACCTCCCTCTTCCCACAAAGTTTACCACCTCTCTTCCCACAAAGTTTACCCCCTCTTCAAACAAAGTTTACCCCTAACTTCTCTCAAAGTTTACCCCTAACTTCTCTCAAAGTTTACCCCTCTCTTCCCACAAAGTTTACCCCTCTCTTCCCTCAAAGTTTACCCCTCTCTTCCCACAAAGTTTACCCCTCTCTTCCCACAAAGATTACCTCTCTCTTCCCAGAAAGTTTACTTCTCTCTTCCCAAAAGTTTACCCCTCTCTTCCCACAAAGTTTACCCCTCTCTTCCCACAAAGTTTACCCCTCTCTTCCCACAAATTTTACCCCCTCTCTTCCCACAAAGTTTACCGCTCTCTTCCCACAAAGTTTACCCATCTCTTCCTACAAAGTTTACTTCTCTCTTCCCACAAAGTTTACCCCTCTCTTACCACAAAGTTTACCCTTCTCTTCACACAAAGTTTACCTCTCTCTTCCCACAAAGTTTACCACTCTCTTCCCTCAAAGTTTACCCCTCTCTTCCCACAAACTTTACCCCTATCTTCCCTCAAAGTTTACCCCGCTCTTCCCACAAGTTTACCCCTCTCTTCCCACAAACTTTGCCCCACTCTTGTTACAAAGTTTACCTCTCACTTCCCAAAAAGCTTACCCGTCTCTTCCCACAACGTTTACCCCTCTCTTCCAACAAAGTTTACCTCTCTCCACTAAGTTTACCCCTCTCTTCACACAAACTTTACCCCTCTCGTCCCACAAACATTACCTCTCTCTTCCGACAAAGTTTACCCCTCTCCTCCCACAAAGTTCATCCCACCCTTCCCACATAGTTTACCCCACTTTTCCCACAAGGTTTACCCATCTCTTCCCACAACGTTTATCCCTCTCTTCCCACAAAGTTTACCACTCTCTTCCCACAAAGTTTACCCGTATCTTCCCACAAAGTTTACACTCTCTTCCCACAAAGTTTACCCCAATCTTCCCCCAAAGTTTACCCCTCTCTTCACACAAAGTTTACACTACTCTTCCCACAACGTTTACCTCTCTCTTCCCAGAAAGTTTACCCCACTATTCCACAAAGTTATCATTTATCATTTGTATTTGAAAAAAAACTTTCATGTGTCTTTTTATCAATATTTCGATACTACTTCATGTTTTCTTACGATATGTGATTATGCCATCAAATCTCAGAATTTCGCATAATATGGCATTTTTAAGCAACTTTTCATGCATTTTGTTTTGTATTAAAAATCATAGAATTGAGCAATATTTTGACGTTTATCATCCCCCTTTTCCTTTATGTGATTTGAACAAAATATCATCGAATTAGGCAATGATTTTCCTTTTTTCAACGTTTTTGTGAAATTTTCAGTTCATTGTTATTAATTCATTAAATATACGATAAAAATTATGCGAACTGAATTGATTAGAAATTAACCTTAAATACTTCATTTTCAATCAACTATTTGTTTCTCGTTAAAATACTGAGTAAGATATTGAAAAGTTCTGTTTTTATTGCATATATCGACGTTTCAGCCGGAATAGAGCGGTTTTAGGTACACATCTTCCATCGGTAATATAAACGGAAAATGAAGTACGTTTTAGTTAATTCTAATGAAAACAAATTAATTTTTATCATTTGTATTGGAAAAAAAAAACATTTTCATATGTTTTTTCTAGGATCTAAATAATACAAAACCTCGCTCTATGATTTGAAGTTAAAATCATCATATATGATAATATAGTGACTTTTTTCACGTTTTTCACGAAGTGTGATTTTACGTACATATATTCGTTTTTACCAATATTTCGATGCTGCTCTATGTTTTCTCACGATATATGATTTGGCCTTCAAATCTCAAAAAATCGCATAATGTTGCATTTTTAAGCAAGTTTTCTTGCATTTTCTTTGTACTAAAAATCATTGAATTTAGCAATATTTTGACGTTTATCATCCCCTTTTCCTTTATGGGATTTAAACAAAATATCATCGAATTTGGCAATTTTTGCAGTTTTTCCACGCTTTTGAGAATTTTCAGTTTATTGTTATTAATTCATTATATATACGATAAAAATGATGCAAACACATAATTGATTAGAAATTAACTTTAAATACTTCATTTTCAATCAAGTATTTGTTTCTCGTTAAAATACTGAGTAAGATATTGAAAAGGGGAGAAGTTCTGTTTGTATTGCATATATCGACGTTTCAGCCGGATTAGAGCGATATCTTCCATCGGTAACATAAACGGAAAATCAGAAACATTTTAGTTAATTCTAATGAAAGCACATTGATTTTTATCATTTGTATTGGAAACAACATTTTTATATGTCTTTTTCTAGGATCTAAATAATACAAAACCTTGCTTTATGATTTGAAGTTAAAATCCTCAAATGTGGTAACAACGATTTTTTTCACGTCTTTCATGTAGTGTGACTTTACGTAAATATATTCGTTTTAACCAATATTTCGATGCTACTTCATGTTTTCTCACGATATGTGATTTGGCCTTCAAATCTCAGAATTTCGCATTATGTAGCATTTTCAAGCAACTTTTCTTGCATTATGTTTTGTACTAAAAATCATCGAATTTAGCAATATTTTGACGTTTATCGTCCCCTTTTCCTTCATGTGATTTAAACAAAATATTATCGAATTAGGCAATGTTTTTCCTTTTTTCCACATTTTTGAGAATTTTCAGTTTATTGTTATTAATTCGTTATATATACAATAAAAATTATGTAAACACATAATTGATTAGAAATTAACCTTAAATACTTAATTTTCAATCAACTATTTGTTTCTCGATAAAATACTGAGTAAGATATTGAAAAGTTCTGATTTTATTGCATATATCGAGGTTTCAGCCGGAATAGAGCGGTTTTACTAGTAAATCTTCCATCGTTAATATAAACGGAAAAAATCAGAAACATTTTAGTTAATTCTAATGAAAACACATTGATTTTAATCATTTGTATTGGAAACAACATTTTTATATGTCTATTCTAGGATCTAAATAATACGCAATATCGCTTTATGATTTGAAGTTAAAATCCTCAAATTTGGTAATATAGTGACTTTTTCACGTTTTTCACGTAGTGTGATTTTACGTAAATATATTTGTTTTACCAATATTTCGATACTACTTCATGTTTTCTCACGATATGTGATTTGGCCTTCAAATCTCAGAATTTCGCATTATATTTAAGCAAGTTTTTTTGCTTTTGTTTTGTACTAAAAATCATCATATATAGCAATACTTTCACGTTTATCATCCCCTTTTCCTTTATGTGATATAAACAAAATATCATAGAATTAGGCAATATTTTGCCGTTTGTCCACTTTTCGTGAATTTTTAGTTTATTGTTATTAATTCATTATATATACGATAAAAATGATGAAAACATTGATTAGAAATTAACCTTAAATACTTCATTTTCAATCATCTATTTGTTTCCCGTTAAAATACTGAGTAAGATATTGAAAAGTTCTGTTTTTATTGCATATATCGACGTTTCAGCCGGAATAGAGCGGTTTTACGGGAACATCATCCATCGTTAATATAAACGGAAAATCAGAAACATTTTAGTTAATTCTAATGAAAACATATTGATTTTTATCATTTGTATTGGAAACAACATTTTTATATGTCTTTTCAAGGATCTAAATAATACGCAACCTCGCTTTATGATTTGAAGTTAAAATCATCATATTTGGTAATATAGTGACTTTTCACGTTTTTTTACTTAGTGTGATTCTACGTAAATACATTCGTTTTTACCAATATTTCGATACTAATTTATGTTTAATCACGATATGTGATTTGGCCTTCAAATCTCAGAATTTCGCCTTATATTGCATTTTTAGACAAGTTTTTTTGCATTTTGTTTTGTACTAAAAATCATCGAATATAGCAATATTTTGAAGTTTATCATCTCCTTTTCTTATATATGATTTAAACAAAATATCATAGAATTAGGCAATATTTTGCCGTTTTTCCACGTTTTTGTGAATTTTTACTTTATTGTTATTAATTCATTATATATACGATAAAAATTATGTAAACACATAATTGATTAGAAATTAACCTTAAATACTTCATTTTCAATCAACTATTTGTTTCTCGTTAAAATACTGAGTAAGATATTGAAAAGTTCTGTTTTTATTGCATATATCGACGTTTCAGCCGGAATAGAGCGGTTTAACGTACACATCTTCCATCCGTAATATAAACGGAAAATAAAGTACGTTTTAGTTAATTCTAATGAAAACAAATTAATTTTTATCATTTGAATTGGAAAAAACATTTTCATATGTCTTTTCTAGGATCTAAATAATACGAAACCTCGCTCTATGATTTGAAGTTAAAATCGTCATATATGATAATATAGTGACTTTTTTCACGTTTTTCATGAAGTGTGATTTTACGTACATATATTCGTTTTTACCAATATTTCGATCGTGCTCTATGTTTTCTCACGATATGTGATTTGGCCTACAAATCTCAAAAAATCGCATAATGTTGCATTTTTAAGCAAGTTTTCTTGGATTTTCTTTTGTACTAAAAATTATCGAATTTAGCAATATTTTGACGTTTATCATCCCCTTTTCCTTTATGTGATTTAAACAAAATATCATCGAATTTGGCAATTTTTGCAGTTTTTCCACGCTTTTGAGAATTTTCAGTTTTTTGTTATTAATTCATTATATATACGATAAAAATTATGCAAACACATAATTGATTAGAAATTAACCTTCAATACTTCATTTTCAATCAAATATTTTGTTTCTCGTCAAAATACTGAGTAAGATATTGAAAGGGGGAGAATTTCTGTTTTATTGAATATATCGACGTTTTAGCCGGATTAGAGCGGTTTTAAGTGTATATCTTCCATCGGTAATACAAACGGAAAATCAGGAACATTTTAGTAAATTCTAATGAAAACACATTGATTTTTATCATTTGTATTTGAAAAAACACTTTCATATGTCTTTTTACCAATATTTCGATACTACTTCATGTTTTCTCACGATATGTGATTATGCCATCATATCTCAGAATTTCGCATAATATGGCATTTTTAAGCAACTTTTCATGCATTTTGTTTTGTACTAAAAATCATCGAATTGAGCAATATTTTGACGTTTATCATCCCCCTTTTCCTTTATGTGATTTGAACAAAATATCATCGAATTAGGCAATGATTTTCCTTTTTTCAACGTTTTTGTGAAATTTTCAGTTTATTGTTATTAATTCATTAAATATACGATAAAAATGACGCGAACTGAATTGATTAGAAATTAACCTTAAATACTTCATTTTCAATCAACTATTTGTTTCTCGTTAAAATACTGAGTAAGATATTGAAAAGTTCTTTTTTTATTGCATATATCGACGTTTCAGCCGGAATAGAGCGGTTTTAGGTACACATCTTCCATCGGTAATATAAACGGAAAATTAAGTACGTTTTAGTTAATTATAATGAAAAGAAATTAATTTTTATCATTTGTATTGGAAAAAAACCATTTTCATATGTTTTTTCTAGGATCTAAATAATACAAAACCTCGCTCTATGATTTGAAGTTAAAATCATCATATATGATAATATAGTGACTTTTTTCACGTTTTTCACGAAGTGTGATTTTACGTACATATATTCGTTTTTACCAATATTTCGATGCTGCTCTATGTTTTCTCACGATATGTGATTTGGCCTTCAAATCTCAAAAAATCGCATAATGTTGCATTTTTAAGCAAGTTTTCTTGCATTTTCTTTGTACTAAAAATCATTGAATTTAGCAATATTTTGACGTTTATCATCCCCTTTTCCTTTATGGGATTTAAACAAAATATCATCGAATTTGGCAATTTTTGCAGTTTTTCCACGCTTTTGAGAATTTTCAGTTTATTGTTATTAATTCATTATATATACGATAAAACTGATGCAAACACATAATTGATTAGAAATTAACTTTAAATACTTCATTTTCAATCAAGTATTTGTTTCTCGTTAAAATACTGAGTAAGATATTGAAAAGGGGAGAAGTTCTGTTTGTATTGCATATATCGACGTTTCAGCCGGATTAGAGCGATATCTTCCATCGGTAACATAAACGGAAAATCAGAAACATTTTAGTTAATTCTAATGAAAGCACATTGATTTTTATCATTTGTATTGGAAACAACATTTTTATATGTCTTTTTCTAGGATCTAAATAATACAAAACCTTGCTTTATGATTTGAAGTTAAAATCCTCAAATGTGGTAACAACGATTTTTTTCACGTCTTTCATGTAGTGTGACTTTACGTAAATATATTCGTTTTAACCAATATTTCGATGCTACTTCATGTTTTCTCACGATATGTGATTTGGCCTTCAAATCTCAGAATTTCGCATTATGTAGCATTTTTAAGCAACTTTTCTTGCATTATGTTTTGTACTAAAAATCATCGAATTTAGCAATATTTTGACGTTTATCGTCCCCTTTTCCTTCATGTGATTTAAACAAAATATTATCGAATTAGGCAATGTTTTTCCGTTTTTCCACATTTTTGAGAATTTTCAGTTTATTGTTATTAATTCGTTATATATACGATAAAAATTATGTAAACACATAATTGATTAGAAATTAACCTTAAATACTTAATTTTCAATCAACTATTTGTTTCTCGATAAAATACTGAGTAAGATATTGAAAAGTTCTGATTTTATTGCATATATCGAGGTTTCAGCCGGAATAGAGCGGTTTTACTAGTAAATCTTCCATCGTTAATATAAACGGAAAAAATCAGAAACATTTTAGTTAATTCTAATGAAAACACATTGATTTTAATCATTTGTATTGGAAACAACATTTTTATATGTCTATTCTAGGATCTAAATAATACGCAATATCGCTTTATGATTTGAAGTTAAAATCCTCAAATTTGGTAATATAGTGACTTTTTCACGTTTTTCACGTAGTGTGATTTTACGTAAATATATTTGTTTTACCAATATTTCGATACTACTTCATGTTTTCTCACGATATGTGATTTGGCCTTCAAATCTCAGAATTTCGCATTATATTTAAGCAAGTTTTTTTGCTTTTGTTTTGTACTAAAAATCATTGAATATAGCAATACTTTGACGTTTATCATCCCCTTTTCCTTTATGTGATATAAACAAAATATCATAGAATTAGGCAATATTTTGCCGTTTGTCCACTTTTTGTGAATTTTTAGTTTATTGTTATTAATTCATTATATATACGATAAAAATGATGAAAACATTGATTAGAAATTAAACTTAAATACTTCATTTTCAATCATCTATTTGTTTCCCGTTAAAATACTGAGTAAGATATTGAAAAGTTCTGTTTTTATTGCATATATCGACGTTTCAGCCGGAATAGAGCGGTTTTACGGGAACATCATCCATCGTTAATATAAACGGAAAATCAGAAACATTTTAGTTAATTCTAATGAAAACACATTGATTTTTATCATTTGTATTGGAAACAACATTTTTATATGTCTTTTCAAGGATCTAAATAATACGCAACTTCGCTTTATGATTTGAAGTTAAAATCATCATATTTGGTAATATAGTGACTTTTCACGTTTTTTTTACTTAGTGTGATTCTACGTAAATACATTCGTTTTTACCAATATTTCGATACTAATTTATGTTTAATCACGATATGTGATTTGGCCTTCAAATCTCAGAATTTCGCCTTATATTGCATTTTTAGACAAGTTTTTTTGCATTTTGTTTTGTACTAAAAATCATCGAATATAGCAATATTTTGAAGTTTATCATCTCCTTTTCTTATATGTGATTTAAACTAAATATCATAGAATTAGGCAATATTTTGCCGTTTTTCCACGTTTTTGTGAATTTTTACTTTATTGTTTTTAATTCATTATATAAACGATAAAAATTATGTAAACACATAATTGACTAGAATTTAACCTTAAATACTTCATTTTCAATCAACTATTTGTTTCTCGTTAAAATACTGAGTAAGATATTGAAAAGTTCTGTTTTTATTGCATATATTGACGTTTCAGCCGGAATAGAGCGGTTTTACGTACACATCTTCCATCTGTAATATAAACGGAAAATGAAGTACGTTTTAGTTAATTCTAATGAAAACAAATGAATTCTTATCATTTGTATTGGAAAAACATTTTCATATGTCTTTTCTAGGAACTAAATAATACGAAACCTCGCTCTATGATTTGAAGTTAAAATCATCATATATGATAATATAGTGACTTTTTTCACGTTTTTCACGAAGTGTGATTTTACGTACATATATTCGTTTATACCATTATTTCGATCCTGCTCTATGTTTTCTCACGATATGTGATTTGGCCTTCAAATCTCAAAAAATCGCATAATGTTGCATTTTTAAGCAAGTTTTCTTGGATTTTCTTTTGTACTAAAAATGATCGAATTTAGCAATATTTTGACGTTTATCATCCCCTTTTCCTTTATGTGATTTAAACAAAATATCCTCGAATTTGGCAATTTTTGCAGTTTTTCCACGCTTTTGAGAATTTTCAGTTTTTTGTTATTAATTCAATATATATAAGGTAAGAATTATGCAAACACATAATTGATTAGAAATTAACCTTCAATACTCAATTTTCAATCAAATATTTTGTTTCTCGTCAAAATACTGAGTAAGATATTAAAAGGGGGAGAAGTTCTGTTTTATTGAATTTATCGACTTTTTAGCCGGATTAGAGCGGTTTTAAGTGTATATCTTCCATCGGTAATACAAATGGAAAATCAGGAACATTTTAGTAAATTCTAATGAAAACAAATTGATTTTTATCATTTGTATTTGAAAAAACACTTTCATATGTCTTTTTACCAATATTTCGATACTACTTCATGTTTTCTCACGATATGTGATTATGCCATTAAATCTCAGAATTTCGCATAATATGGCATTTTTAAGCAACTTTTCATGCATTTTGTTTTGTACTAAAAATCATCGAATTGAGCAATATTTTGACGTTTATCATCCATCTTTTCCTTTATGTGATTTCAACAAAATATCATCGAATTAGGCAATGATTTTCCTTCTTTTCAACGTTTTTGTGAAATTTTCAGTTTATTGTTACTAATTCATTATATATACGATAAAAATGATGCGAACTGAATTGATTAGAAATTAACCTTAAATACTTCATTTTCAATCAACTATTTGTTTCTCGTTAAAATACTGAGTAAGATATTGAAAAGTTCTTTTTTTATTGCATATATCGACGTTTCAGCCGGAATAGAGCGGTTTTAGGTACACATCTTCCATCGGTAATATAAACGGAAAATGAAGTACGTTTTAGTTAATTCTAATGAAAAGAAATTAATTTTTATCATATGTATTGGAAAAAAAACATTTTCATATGTTTTTTCTAGGATCTAAATAATACAAAACCTCGCTCTATGATTTGAAGTTAAAATCATCATATATGATAATAAAGTGACTTTTTTCACGTTTTTCACGAAGTGTGATTTTACGTACATATATTCGTTTTTACCAATATTTCGATGCTGCTCTATGTTTTCTCACGATATGTGATTTGGCCTTCAAATCTCAAAAAATCGCATAATGTTGCATTTTTAAGCAAGTTTTCTTGCATTTTCTTTGTACTAAAAATCATCGAATTTAGCAATATTTTGACGTTTATCATCCCCTTTTCCTTTATGTGATTTAAACAAAATATCATCAAATTTAGCAATTTTTGCAGTTTTTCCACGCTATTGAGAATTTTCAGTTTATTGTTATTAATTCATTATATATACGATAAAAATGATGCAAACACATAATTGATTAGAAATTAACTTTAAATACTTCATTTTCAATCAAGTATTTGTTTCTCGTTAATATACTGAGTAAGATATTGAAAAGGGGAGAAGTTCTGTTTGTATTGCATATATCGACGTTTCAGCCGGATTAGAGCGATATCTTCCATCGGTAATATAAACAGAAAATCAGAAACATTTTAGTTAATTCTAATGAAAGCACATTGATTTTTATCATTTGTATTGGAAACAACATTTTTATATGTCTTTTTCTAGGATCTAAATAATACAAAACCTTGCTTTATGATTTGAAGTTAAAATCCTCAAATGTGGTAAGAACGATTTTTTTCTCGTCTTTCATGTAGTGTGAATTTACGTAAATATATTCGTTTTAACCAATATTTCGATGCTAATTCATGTTTTCTCACGATATGTGATTTGGCCTTCAAATCTCGGAATTTCGCATTATGTAGCATTTTTAAGCAACTTTTCTTGCATTATGTTTTGTAATAAAATCATCGAATTTAGCAATATTTTGACGTTTATCGTCCCCTTTTCCTTCATGTGATTTAAACAAAATATTATCGAATTAGGCAATGTTTTTCCGTTTTTCCACATTTTTGAGAATTTTCAGTTTATTGTTATTAATTCGTTATATATACGATAAAAATTATGTAAACACATAATTGATTGGAAATTAACCTTAAATACTTAATTTTCAATCAACTATTTGTTTCTCGATAAAATACTGAGTAAGATATTGAAAAGTTCTGATTTTATTGCATATATCGACGTTTCAGCCGGAATAGAGCGGTTTTACTAGTAAATCTTCCATCGTTAATATAAACGAAAAAAATCAGAAACATTTTAGTTAATTCTAATTTCTAATAAAAACACATTGATTTTTATCATTTGTATTGGAAACAACATTTTTATATGTCTATTCTAGGATCTAAATAATACGCAACATCGCTTTATGATTTGAAGTTAAAATCCTCAAATTTGGTAATATAGTGACTTTTTCACGTTTTTCACGTAGTGTGATTTTACGTAAATATATTTGTTTTACCAATATTTCGATACTACTTCATATTTTCTCACGATATGTGATTTGGCCTTCAAATCTCAGAATTTCGCATTATATTTAAGCAAGTTTTTTTGCTTTTGTTTTGTACTAAAAATCATCGAATATAGCAATACTTTGACGTTTATCATCCCCTTTTCCTTTATGTGATATAAACAAAATATCATAGAATTAGGCAATATTTTGCCGTTTGTCCACTTTTTGTGAATTTTTAGTTCATTGTTATTAATTCATTATATATACGATAAAAATGATGAAAACATTGATTAGTAATTAACCTTATATACTTCATTTTCAATCATCTATTTGTTTCCCGTTAAAATACTGAGTAAGATATTGAAAAGTTCTGTTTTTATTGCATATATCGACGTTTCAGCCGGAATAGAGCGGTTTTACGGGAACATCAACCATCGTTAATACAAACGGAAAATCAGAAACATTTTAGTTAATTCTAATGAAAACACATTGATTTTTATCATTTGTATTGGAAACAACATTTTTATATGTCTTTTCAAGGATCTAAATAATACGCAACCTCGCTTTATGATTTGAAGTTAAAATCATCATATTTGGTAAAATAGTGACTTTTCACGTTTTTTTACTTAGTGTGATTCTATGTAAATACATTCGTTTTTACCAATATTTCGATACTAATTTATGTTTAATCACGATATGTGATTTGGCCTTCAAATCTCAGAATTTCGCCTTATATTGCATTTTTAGACAAGTTTTTTTGCATTTTTTTTTTGTACTAAAAATCATCGAATATAGCAATATTTTGAAGTTTATCATCTACTTTTCTTATATGTGATTTAAACAAAATATCATAGAATTAGGCAATATTTTGCCGTTTTTCCACGTTTTTCTGAATTTTTACTTTATTGTTATTAATTCATTAAATATACGATAAAAATGTCGCGAACTGAATTGATTAGAAATTAACCTTAAATACTTCATTTTCAATCAACTATTTGTTTCACGTTAAAATACTGAGTAACATATTGAAAAGTTCTTTTTTTATTGCATATATCGACGTTTCAGCCGGAATAGAGCTGTTTTAGGTACACATCTTCCATCGGTAATATAAACGGAAAATGAAGTACGTTTTAGTTAATTCTAATGAAATTAGAATTAGAAATTAACCTTAAATACTTCATTTTCAATCAACTATTTGTTTCACGTTAAAATACTGAGTAACATATTGAAAAGTTCTTTTTTTATTGCATATATCGACGTTTCAGCCGGAATAGAGCTGTTTTAGGTACACATCTTCCATCGGTAATATAAACGGAAAATGAAGTACGTTTTAGTTAATTCTAATGAAAAGAAATTAATTTTTATCATTTGTATTGAAAAAAAACATTTTCATATGTTTTTTCTAGGATCTAAATAATACAAAACCTCGCTCTATGATTTGAAGTTAAAATCATCATATATGATAATATAGTGACTTTTTTCACGTTTTTCACGAAGTGTGATTTTACGTACATATATTCGTTTTTACCAATATTTCGATGCTGCTCTATGTTTTCTCATGATATGTGATTTGGCCTTCAAATCTCAAAAAATCGCATAATGTTGCATTTTTAAGCAAGTTTTCTTGCATTTTCTTTGTACTAAAAATCATCGAATTTAGCAATATTTTGACGTTTATCATCCCCTTTTCTTTTATGTGATTTAAACAAAATATCATCGAATTTGGCAATTTTTGCAGTTTTTCCACGCTTTTGAGAATTTTCAGTTTATTGTTATTAATTCATTATATATACGATAAAACTGATGCAAACACATAATTGATTAGAAATTAACTTTAAATACTTCATTTTCAATCAAGTATTTGTTTCTCGTTAATATACTGAGTAAGATATTGAAAAGGGGAGAAATTCTGTTTGTATTGCATATATCGACGTTTCAGCCGGATTAGAGCGATATCTTCCATCGGTAATATAAACAGAAAATCAGAAACATTTTAGTTAATTCTAATGAAAGCACATTGATTTTTATCATTTGTATGGGAAACAACATTTTTATGTCTTTTTCTAGGATCTAAATAATACAAAACCTTGCTTTATGATTTGAAGTTAAAATCCTCAAATGTGGTAACAACGATTTTTTTTCACGTGTTTCATGTAGAGTGACTATGTAAATTTATTCGTTTTAACCAATATTTCGATGCTACTTCATGTTTTCTCACGATATGTGATTTGGCCTTCAAATCTCAGAATTTCGCATTATGTAGCATTTTTAAGCAACTTTTCTTGCATTATGTTTTGTACTAAAAATCATCGAATTTACCAATATTTTGACGTTTATCGTCCCCTTTTCCTTCATGTGATTTAAACAAAATATTATCGAATTAGGCAATGTTTTTCCGTTTTTCCACATTTTTGAGAATTTTCAGTTTATTGCCATTAATTCGTTATATATACGATAAAAATTATATAAACACATTATTGATTAGAAATTAACCTTAAATACTTAATTTTCAATCAACTATTTGTTTATCGATAAAATACTGAGTAAGATATTGAAGAGTTCAGATTTTATTGCATATATCGACGTTTCAGCCGGAATTGAGCGGTTTTACTAGTAAATCTTCCATCCTTAATATAAACGGAAAAAATCAGAAATATTTTAGTTAATTCTAATGAAAACACATTGATTTTTATCATTTGTATTGGAAACAACATTTTTATATGTCTTTTCTAGGATCTAAATAATACGCAACATCGCTTTATGATTTGAAGATAAAATCCTCAAATTTGGTACTATAGTGAATTTTTCACGTTTTTCACGTAGTGTGATTTTACGTAAATATATTTGTTTTACCAATATTTCGATACTACTTCATGTTTTCTCACGATATGTGATTTGGCCTTCAAATCTCATAATTTCGCATTATATTTAAGCAAGTTTTTTTGCTTTTGTTTTGTACTAAAAATCATCGAATATAGCAATACTTTGACGTTTATCATCCCCTTTTCCTTTATGTGATATAAACAAAATATCATAGAATTAGGCAATATTTTGCCGTTTGTCCACTTTTTGTGAATTTTTAGTTTATTGTTATTAATTCATTATATATACGATAAAAATGATGAAAACATTGATTAGAAATTAACCTTAAACACTTCATTTTCAATCATCTATTTGTTTCCCGTTAAAATACTGAGTAAGATATTGAAAAGTTCTGTTTTTATTGCATATATCGACGTTTCAGCCGGAATAGAGTGGTTTTACGGGAACATCATCCATCGTTAATATAAACGGAAAATCAGAAACATTTTAGTTAATTCTAATGAAAACACATTGATTTTTATCATTTGTATTGAAAACAACATTTTTATATGTCTTTTCAAGGATCTAAATAATACGCAACCTCGCTTTATGATTTGAAGTTAAAATCATCATATTTGGTAATATAGTGACTTTTCACGTTTTTTTACTTAGTGTGATTCTACGTAAATACATTCGTTTTTACCAATATTTCGATACTAATTTATGTTTAATCACGATATGTGATTTGGCCTTCAAATCTCAGAATTTCGCCTTATATTGCATTTTTAGACAAGTTTTTTTGCATTTTGTTTTGTACTAAAAATCATCGAATATAGCAATATTTTGAAGTTTATCATCTCCTTTTCTTATATGTGATTTAAACAAAATATCATAGAATTAGGCAATATTTTGCCGTTTTTCCACGTTTTTGTGAATTTTTACTTGATTGTTATTAATTCATTATATATACGATAAAAATTATGTAAACACATAATTGATTAGAAACTAACCTTAAATACTTCATTTTCAATCAACTATTTGTTTCTCGTTAAAATACTGAGTAAGATATTGAAAAGTTCTGTTTTTATTGCATATATCGACGTTTCAGCCGGAATAGAGCGGTTTTACGTACACATCTTCCATCTGTAATATAAACGGAAAATGAAGTACGTTTTAGTTAATTCTAATGAAAACAAATTAATTTTTATCATTTTCATTGGAAAAAACATTTTCATATGTCTTTTCTAGGATCTAAATAATACGAAACCTCGCTCTATGATTTGAAGTTAAAATCATCATATATGATAATATAGTGACTTTTTTCACGTTTTTCACGAAGTGTGATTTTACGTACATATATTCGTTTTTACCAATATTTCGATGCTGCTCTATGTTTTCTCACGATATGTGATTTGGCCTTCAAATCTCAAATAATCGCATAATGTTGCATTTTTAAGCAAGTTTTCTTGGATTTTCTTTTGTACTAAAAATTATCGAATTTAGCATTATTTTGACGTTTATCATCCCATTTTCCTTTATGTGATTTAAACAAAATATCATCGAATTTGGCAATTTTTGCAGTTTTTCCACGCTTTTGAGAATTTTCAGTTTTTGTTATTAATTCATTATATATACGATAAAAATTATGCAAACACATTATTGATTAGAAATTAACCTTCAATACTTCATTTTCAATCAAATATTTTGTTTCTCGTCAAAATACTGAGTAAGATATTGAAAGGGGGAGAAGTTCTGTTTTATTGAATATATCGACGTTTTAGCCAGATTAGAGCGGTTTTAAGTGTATATCTTCCATCGGTAATACAAACGGAAAATCAGGAACATTTTAGTAAATTCTAATGAAAACACATTGATTTTTATCATTTGTATTTGAAAAAACACTTTCATATGTCTTTTTACCAATATTTCGATACTACTTCATGTTTTCTCACGATATGTGATTATGCCATCAAATCTCAGAATTTCGCATAATATGGCATTTTTAAGCAACTTTTCATGCATTTTGTTTTGTACTTAAAATCATCGAATTGAGCAATATTTTGACGTTTATCATCCCCCCTTTTCCTTTATGTGATTTGAACACAATATCATCGAATTAGGCAATGATTTTCCTTTTTTCAACGTTTTTGTTAAATTTTCAGTTTATTGTTATTAATTCATTAAATATACGATAAAAATGATGCGAACTGAATTGATTAGAAATTAACCTTAAATACTTCATTTTCAATCAACTATTTGTTTCTCGTTAAAATACTGAGTAAGATATTGAAAAGTTCTCTTTTTATTGCATATATCGACGTTTCAGCCGGAATAGAGCGGTTTTAGGTACACATCTTCCATCGGTAATATAAATGGAAAATGAAGTACGTTTTAGTTAATTCTAATGAAAAGAAATACATTTTTATCATTTGTATTGGAAGAAAAACATTTTCATATGTTTTTTCTAGGAACTAAATAATACAAAACCTCGCTCTATGATTTGAAGTTAAAATCATCATATATGATAATATAGTGACTTTTTCACGTTTTTCACGAAGTGTGATTTTACGTACATATGTTCGTTTTTACCAATATTTCGATGCTGCTCTATGTTTTCTCACGATATGTGATTTGGCCTTCAAATCTCGAAAAATCGCATAATGTTGCATTTTTAAGCAAGTTTTCTTGCATTTTCTTTGTACTAAAAATCATCGTATTTAGCAATATTTTGACGTTTATCATTCCCTTTTCTTTTATGTGATTTAAACAAAATATCATCGAATTTGGCAATTTTTGCAGTTTTTCCACGCTTTTGAGAATTTTCAGTTTATTGTTATTAATTCATTATATATACGATAAAAATGATGCAAACATATAATTGATTAGAAATTAACTTTAAAAAACTTCATTTTCAATCAAGTATTTCTTTCTTGTTAAAATACTGAGTAAGATATTGAAAAGGGGAGAAGTTCTGTTTGTATTGCATATATCAACGTTTCAGCCGGATTAGAGGCCTGAATGGTCCCCAGGACAATATGCAACACGTGTGTTCCTCACGTGTGCCCCAAAGAATGAGGTAATTTGGTAAAATGCTATGCCCAAGATTACTATCCGAGTGCCGGCGGTGGGGTGGTTCAAATAGCCTCGGCTATCACCTCATTATGTCCGGTCGTGATGGTCAAGTGGATTAAGGCGTCTTGTACATACCAGTTGCGTTGCTTCTGGGAGTATGGGTTCGAGTCACTTCTGGGGTGTGAGTTTTCAGTTGCATATTGTCCTGGGGACCATTCAGGCTTGTTCGCATTTGTGTTCCTCACGTGTGCCCCAAAGAATGAGGTGATTTGGTAAAATGCTATGCCCAAGATTACTATCCGAGTGCCGGCGGTGGGGTGGTTCAAATAGCCTCGGCTATCACCTCATTATGTCCGGTCGTGATGGTCAAGTGGATTAAGGCGTCTTGTACATTCCAGTTGCGTTGCTTCTGGGAGTATGGGTTCGAGTCACTTCTGGGGTGTGAGTTTTCAGTTGCATATTGTCCTGGGGACCATTCAGGCTTGTTCGCATTTGTGTTCCTCACGTGTGCCCCAAAGAATGAGGTGATTTGGTAAAATGCTATGCCCAAGATTACTATCCGAGTGCCGGCGGTGGGGTGGTTCAAATAGCCTCGGCTATCACCTCATTATGTCCGGTCGTGATGGTCAAGTGGATTAAGGCGTCTTGTACATACCAGTTGCGTTGCTTCTGGGAGTATGGGTTCGAGTCACTTCTGGGGTGTGAGTTTTCAGTTATATATATATATATATATATATATATATATATATATATATATATATATATATATATATATATATATATAAATATATATATATATATATATATATTGTGATGGAGTTCCCCCCCTTATAATTCTCCCACGCCTGCAGTAACAGTCATGTCTACTTTTCCCAAGCATTCTCTACGTAGCAGGCTTCAATTTGATATATGGGAGAGAGTGGAGTGTTCTCAGAGAGCCGAGAAATTTGTGAAATAGCAATACTTTGGCCTGTGGTATAGGCCCTTTAGGGAGCCAAGATGGCGCTTGCCTCCCTGATTTCCCACCAAAACCGTGTGACGTCAGTGGCACCGGATTGGTCACCGACAGCAATGTGGCACCGGGAGCCAATGAAAACCTCCCGTGGCGAAAGTGACGTCACGAAGGAAGGGGGTCCGGCCAGCGCGCCGAGCTGGCGCCAGCAGTCAGACACGACACGTCAAAGAGGTCGGACGTGCGACGATTGGTCCTGTCAGTTTGACAGTTGTTTCCCGCTCCCGTGGATTTACGCGTCACCTGAAGTCTGCCAGTACTCTGTGAGGTCTTCCCTAGTTCATGTGTTGAACCAGAGAGGGAATCGACGGTTATTTGAGCAACAAGTCCTCCAGTCAGGTACTGTGCAAGAAGAAGCAGTGAAGCCGTGCAGTGACGTATGTGACGTCTGTGGCAGTTCACCAGTTCGTGACGGCGTAGTGGCTGACAGAGCCACTGTGTAGCTGAGGAAGGAGAGGACTATTTGGGGAATCCGGACGACTGTGGCTGAGATGTAGCCGGCAGCCGTTGCTGGGAGAAGACGACGGCCAGGAGATCGACTCCAACCCTTCAAGAAGTCAAGAAGGAGGACGGACCTGCAGAGAAGAGGGCACGGAGACGGCGCGCTAAACGGTGGGACGACGAGAGGCTCTGGTAGGACACGACGACGTGTCGTGTGGGGGCGTTCCCGACACGAGGACCAGGAGCTACATCTCGACTCTCATCGGAGGATAGGTCGAAGTAGGTGTTTCTAGTTCCCTCCCCATTCCCTTTTAGTTAGCTATATTATTCGGCTATATTATCTAGCCTGAGGATTTTATATGTCGTGAGCAAGTCTCACCAATGTCACAGTGAGGCACCAGTTTGCCGTATAGTACTATCAAGAGTACTTATAATACTTATGTTTATTGTTGGTGTGTACAGGCACCAGGAACCAGTGATAATTTACTGTGTATTGTATATCTTTCTACAGACTTTGATGAGAACATATAGTGATGAATATATATGTAATATTATGCCAGTAGTTGGAAGTTAGGCTATGTGCCCAGAAACTATTTATTTTCCATGTATTGATATTTGATTTATATACAATATATATATGTCTATGTTCATTCAGTGATTAATCATTTGTGAGTACAGTGAATTATCGCGTTATCGCCCACGAGAGAAAGTACTGAAAACTCCAGTGTTAATATTTCACAATATATTGTTGAATGAAGAACAATGTAAAACCATTACAGTGAGGCGTTGTAGCATTGATTGTAGAAACGACTGTTTGAGCCTGAGTACAGTGTAACCAAGTGATACGTGCTATTTGTGCCAATATCGAGTGTGCGAGTTTCTAGTAATATTGGAGGATTTAAAGAAACAGCGTGCGTGAATCCAGAAAACAAGCAATAACTCAAGCTTGACACTTGATGAGGAGGGGAGGTGTTGCCACTTAGTGAGCGCATACTATTCGTGGGAACTACCGGCCGCTGCCAGGATCAGTTGATTTATTTATTATTGTTTGGCCTTGTGACATCTTTCATACATTTTAAGTAAAATACAAAATTACCATTGTGTTTTTATCATCTCCTCCATTGATCTTGTGGCTATATTATACTGAAAGCATAGAGTGATAACAGTAAGTACCTGCCTGACTCCTGATCTTGTGAGTGTGACCTTGCCAAGGCTACCACTAATTCCACCAGTTCACTGAGGTGTTACTGGCCACCTAAAACACCAGTTGGCGACCTTGTGGTTAACCGTAGAGCCCGATTGTTGGGGAGGGCACATGAGAGTCAAGTGAACGAGTCGTGTTCCCACTCTTTCTTAATCAGAGGCCGTTGAGATTGACTGGGAGACTCTCCTGGCGTGCAGTGGCGCCGTGAGGATCGAGTGAAGACCCGCAGGGCTACGGTGAGTGACCTTAAGCATAACTATTGCTCACCCCAGAGTAAGGATAGAGTAAGGAAACCCCAACAATATATATATATATATATATATATATATATATATATATATATATATATATATATATATATATATATATATATATATATATATATATATATATATATATATATATATATATATATGTCGTTCCTAGTAGCCAGAATGCACTTCTCAGCCTACTATGCAAGGCCCAATTTGCCTAATAAGCCAAGTTTTCATGAATTAATATATTTTCTCTAATTTTGTATTTATATAATGATAAAGCTACCCATTTCATTATGTATGAGGTCAATTTTTTTTTATTGGAGTTAATATTAACGTAGATATATGACCAAACCTAACCAACCCTACCTAACCTAACCTAACCTATCTTTATACATTAGGTTAGGTTAGGTAGGCGAAAAAGTTAGGTTAGGTCAGGTTAGGTAAGTTAGGTAGTCGAAAAACAATTAATTCAAGAAAACTTGGCTTATTAGGCAAATCGGCCCTTGCATAGTAGGCTGAGAAGTGCGTTCTGGCTACTAGGTATGACATATATATATATATATATATATATATATATATATATATATATATATATATATATATATATATATATATATATATATATGTCGTACCTAGTAGCCAGAACGCACTTCTCAGCCTACTATGCAAGGCCCGATTTGCCCAATAAGCCAAGTTTTCATGAATTAATTGTTTTTCGACTACCTAACCTAACCTAACCTAACATTTTCGGCTACCTAACCTAACCTAACCTATAAAGATAGGTTAGGTTAGGTTAGGTAGGGTTGGTTAGGTTCGGTCTTATATCTACGTTAATTTTAACTCCAATAAAAAAAAATTGACCTCATACATAATGAAATCGGTAGCTTTATCATTTCATAAGAAAAAAATTAGAGAAAATATATTAATTCAGGAAAACTTGGCTTATTAGGCAAATCGGGCCTTGCATAGTAGGCTGAAAAGTGCGTTCTGGCTACTAGGTACGACATATATATATATATATATATATATATATATATATATATATATATATATATATATATATATATATATATATATATATATATATATGTCGTACCTAGTAGCCAGAACTCACTTCTCAGCCTACTATTCAAGGCCCGATTTGCCTAATAAGCCAAGTTTTCCTGAATTAATATATTTACTATAATTTTTTTCTTATGAAATGATAAAGCTACCCTTTTCACTATGTATGAGGTCAATTTTTTTTTATTGGAGTTAAAATTAACGTTAGATATATGACCGAACGTAACCAACCCTACCTAACCTAACCTAACCTATATATATAGGTAAGGTTAGGTTAGGTAGCCAAAAAAAGCTAGGTTAGGTTAGGTTAGGTAGGTTAGGTAGACGAAAAAACATTAATTCATGAAAACTTGGCTTATTAGGCAAATCGGGCCTTGCATAGTAGGCTGAGAAGTGAGTTCTGGCTACTAGGTACGACATATATATATATATATATATATATATATATATATGTCGTACCTAGTAGCCAGAACTCACTTCTCAGCCTACTATGCAAGGCCCGATTTGCCTAATAAGCCAAGTTCTCATGAATTAAAGTTTTTTTCGACTACCTAACCTACCTAACCTAACCTAACCTAACTTTTTCGGCTACCTAACCTAACCTAACCTATAGAGATAGGTTAGGTTAGGTTAGGTAGGGTTGGTTAGGTTCGGTCATATATCTACTTTAGTTTTAACTCCAATAAAAAAAAATTGACCTCATGCATAATGAAATGGGTAGCTTTATCATTTCATAAGAAAAAAAATTGAGAAAATATATTAATTCATTTATTAATTATAATTTTTTCTCAACGTTGTCCTGGACACGGCCGCACTCGCTCGAATCCTTCCCGTTCTGATGCCATTCAAGCCTTGTTTGATCCCGCTTCGTGGGCCAAATCCTTTGATCTCCTCCATCTTGATTCTGCGCCTCCTGACGATTTCTCCCTCCATCGACATCTTGTTAATTCCGTGGATACCTCTGTTACCTTCAACCCTTCTCGTCTGAGTACACGTGTCGTTGCTGCTCCTTCTCAGGATGCAGCTTCCTGCTTGGCTGCCTTGGCAAGACCCCTGTTCGGGTCTCAAAAAACGCTCAGTTGAATGCCAGTGTTGGCACTATTCTCCTCCCGTCCCATGTTGTGACCGGCGTTCGCAATCTGCAGGACTGCCACGATGATATTCGGCATATCCTCGATGCCCAGAGCCATTCTGTCCTCCAGGTGGACACGTTTACTCGCCCCCCCTCGTTGTCGTCGCCGTCAACCCCTTCGGGTTGTGAAGATTACCTTTGATGGTAGGACCCTTCCACCCTCTGTCATTCTTGCTGGTGCCAGGTGCTCTGTCCAGGAGTACATTCCTTCTCCTAGGCTCTGTAACAAGTGCTGGAGGTTTGGGCATGGTGCCCTCCGCTGCTCTGGGACTCTCTCTCTCTGTCCTTAGTGTGGGGGCGAAGGTCACTCTAAGTCGGAGTGCACTTCTCCCCAGGCTCGTTGCCTCAACTGCGGTGAGGCCCATCCTACCTTCTCCCGTGCGTGTGTCCATTACAAGCTTGAGGCAGCCGTCCTCACCTTGAAGCACCGGGAGCGTTTATCTTTTCCTGAGGCGAGGCGCCAGGTTCACCGGCTCCCGCTTTATGCTAACGTCTCTTATGCTTGCGTGTTGCGCTCTTCCTCTCCTCGTCCTCCCCACCTTCCTCAGACTCAAAACCGTTTCCGGGCCTTGGACCCTGATACGCCCACTGTCCCCTCCTCTATTCCTTTGCGTTCTGTCCCGAAGGGTCCCCCTCCTAGTCCTCTGTCTAGGGTTCCCCTTCTTTCTACCCGGTCTGTCATGTCTCCTGTGTCTTCTTCATCGTCTCCTTCCGATCCTCCTTCACATCCCTCTCCTCCATCTATTGACTCTCCCCGCCGCCTGTCGGTGTGGGCTGATGTCCATCGCTCTCCTAACATCCGTCGTGTGTGCTCTCATTCAGCTTCTCCTGTTGAGATGCTGGAATCCGTTTCCCGGTACATAGTTGCTGGGACACCGGTCTCTTTAAGTCAGAAGCGTAAGCCTGGCTCCTCTCCTTCCTCCTCCCCGGTGGGTAAGAAGGCTTTGCTCTCTTCCTCTGCCCCTACTGCTGACTCTATTTCTCCTTCCCCTCCCGTTTCTGTGGTTGCGCCCCCTGTTCCTGCTATGGAGGTTTCTTTGGCCCCCGCTTCCCTCTCGGTTGCTGCCCTTACTGAGGTGTACTCCCCTCTTTCTACTTCCCCTCTTCCTGCTGCTGTCCTTGACTGCTCCTCTCCATTGTCTCCTCCTCCGGGCCCCGCCCGCCCACCTCTGGTCTGTTCTCCCGCTTCCTTCCCTCCATCTTTGCTCAGTTTACCCATGCCCCCCTAACCCTGACTTTGCTGACCCTGATCATCTTTTACTTTGTTTTTGTTGTGTTGCTCTTTCGCCTTTGTTTCTTCCTTGTTCTCTGTTGTTGTCCTTTCTCCTCTCGTCGATGTCTATTCTTCAATGGAACGTTCGAGGTTATTATGCCAATTTCCTTCAACTCCAACTTCTGATTTCGCGGTTTTCGCCCCTTTGTGTCTGTCTCCAGGAGCCGATGCTTGGTGCTCGTCGTGGTTGCTTTCGTGGCTATTCCTTTCTCTCCCCCCCCCCCCAGCTGTTGCTGGGGCTCATAACTCTTCTGCTCTCTTGATTGGCTCTGATGATCCCTTTGCACCCTTACTTTTTCCTTCGCCTCTCCATTGTTCTGCTGCTCGTATCTCTGTGGGGAAATGGTACACTGTTTGTTCTATTTATTTCCCCCCAAGTGTCCCGCTTTCTCTTCCTGATCTGAAACACTTACTGGACTCCTTGCCGGACCCTGAGCTCCTGCTAGGAAATTTCAATTGTCGTCAATCCCTATGGGGTGATGTTCTGACGAAAACCCGGGGTCTTCTGGTGAGCCCACGCATTTGGACTCTCGGACTCGCACCCTTTCCTATCTTGATCTTTCTCTTTGCTCCTCTTCTCTTTTCTTAGATTTCACGTGGCAGGTTCTTGATGACCTCAATGACAGTGGCCATTTCCCCATCCTTGTTACCTTTTTCTCTTTTCGCCTTCCCCTCTCCTTCCCTAGGTGGCAGTTTGGAAAAGCGGACTGCGACCTCTTTACCCTCAGCACTGCTCTCTCTGACCTCTCCCTTGTACCTATCCCTCGCTCTCTCCTTTTTCTATCCCTCCTCTTTCATGACACTGTCTTTGACGCTGCCCTCCGCTCTATTCCTCGCTCTTCCTCTCGGGGTCTACGGAAGTGCGTTCCCTGGTGGAATGCAGACTGTGCTCGGGCTGTCCGCTGTAAGCGTGCTGCCTGGAAGAGAGACCGCCGTCGGCAGACGGCCGATTCTTTTCTTTTCTTTCGGAAGGCGAGTGCGGTGGCCTGTAGGGCCATCCGTATGGCTAAACGTGAATGTTGGGCATCCTATGTCTCCACCATTATGTCCGAAACTCATCTGCCACAGATCTGGAAACGTATCCGCAAGATAGCGGGTAAGTTCGTTCCTGATGTTTCACCGGTCCTTCACCTCCGTGGTACTCTTGTGGCAGACCCGTTGCAGGTCGCTACCAAACTGGGTTCCCATTTTTCTTCTGTTAGCTCTGGTCTTCATCTTCCCCAATCTTTCCTTCTTCGTAAACCTGTCCTTGAGTCTCGTCCTTTAGATTTCTGCACTCGTCTTCGACTTCCCTATAACGATCCCTTCTCTCTCTCTCTGAACATCGTTCTGCCCTGGCCCTCTGCGGTTCTACGGCGGCGGGCTCCGATGGTATTCATTATGAGATGCTTCGCCATCTCCCTCCGTGCACGTTTCAGTATTTACTGAGTCTGTATAATCGGATCTAGGAGTCGTCGTCAGTCTCTGAGGACTGGCTCAATGCCGTTGTCCTCCCTGTTCGCAAACCAGGGTCTCTGGGAACATCCCCTAAGGACTTTCGCCCTATTGCCCTCACAAGTTGTGTCTGCAAACTCTTTGAACGTATGGTTAACGTTCGTCTGATGTGGTTCCTGGAACACCATCACCTCCTCTCCCCTTCTCAATTTGGTTTCCGCAAGTGCCGCAGCACGGCAGATGTCCTGGTGAACTTGGAGGTCTATATTCGTACTGATTTTGCTGCGAAGACCTCCGTTGTTGCCGTCCTTTTTGACCTGGAAAAGGCTTACGACACCACTTGGAGATATCATATTCTATCTCAACTTCATTCTTTTGGCCTTTGTGGTCATCTCCCTCTCTTTCTCTGCAGCTTCCTCTCTCGTCGTTCCTTTCGGGTGCGGCTTGGTACTGCTCTCTGCCTCTTTTCAGCAATACGAAGGGTTGCCCCAGGGTAGTGTTCTGAGCACAACTCTTTTTCTGGTTGCCCTCAATGGTCTTCTTTCCTCTCTTCCTTCAGGCGTCTTCTTCGCTCTCTATGTCGATGATCTTACCCTTTGCTGTCAGGGTGATGATTCACCTCTCCTTCAACGCCGGCTTCAACTTGCAATTGATGCCGTGTCGTCTTGGGACACCGATCATTGCTTCAAGTTCTCTACTACTAAGACTTGTGCCATGACTTTTACTCGGAAATGGGCTGTTCTTCGTCCCTCGTTGTCACTTTATGGTTATCCCCTTGAGTACAAAGATTCCGCGAAGCTTTTGGGGTTATTCCTTGACACTCGTTTGTCTTGGTCTCCCCATATCTCTTACCACCGTGTTGAGTGCTCTAAGGCCCTTTCCCTCCTTCGGGTATTGTCCCATACTTCTTGGGGAACAGATAAGCGAACTATCCCTGCTTTAGATTCCTCTCTCGTCCTGTCTAAGCTCGATTATGGTTGCCCTGCTTACTCGTCTGCTTCTCCTTGTACTCTTCGCTGTCTTGATGCTTTGCACCATACTGGGTTACGCCTCAGTTCTGGTGCCTTTCGTTCGACTACCGTCCTTAGCTTGTATGTTGACACTGGCTTCCTGTCTCTCCAGGACCGCCGTAATCGCCACTATCTTCGCTATCTTGCACGGTTTTTACAACATCCTTCCTCTCGCCTCTGTCGTGCTTTAACTTTTACCCCTCCTGCGGTTCCTGTTCCTCTTCACCACCTCCCTCTTTCTGTCCGGTTATCTCGCTTACAGGATTCTCTTTCCGTTTGTATTTCTAATGTTTCTCCTCGTGTTCCTCTTTGCCCCCGTGGAGAGTCCCCCTTCTGCAGTTTTGTACATCCTTGACCCGCATCACTAAAGCTTTTACCCCTCCTATGGTTCTAAAACGCCTTTTTCTTGAGCACTTTTCTTCTCACTCCCGCTCCGTTTCTGTCTTCACCGATGGGTCTAAGTCTGCGGAAGGTGTTGGCTACTCTGTTGTTTTTCCTGATAGCATTTACATGTGTCGCTTACCTCCGGAGACTAGCATCTTCACAGCGGAGCTTTATGCTATTCTCTGTGCTCTTCGTCTCCTGCTTTCTTGTTGTCAGTCTTCCTTTGTAGTTGTTGTTGACTCTCGTAGTGCCGTTATGGCTCTCGGGTCCTTTAATCCTGTTCATCCAGTAGTTGTCGAGATCCAGTATTGGCTGTTTCTTGTTAACAGTAAATTTAAATCGGTTGAGTTTTGTTGGGTTCCTAGCCATATTGGTGTCTTTAAATGAGCATGCGGATGCTGCTGCCAAGGAAGCTATCCGCTCTTGTCCCATCTCTCGTAAAGGTATTCCATATTCCGACTTTTACCCGGTTATCCATTCCTCCATCCTAACCCGTTGGCAGGCTTCTTGGTCGTCTGTTACTGGAAACAAACTACGTACTCTTAAATGTTGTCTTTCCTCGTGGCCGTCCTCCTACCACCGTAACTGGTGATGGGAAAGGGCTCTGGCGAGATTGCGTATTGGCCATACTCGCTTAACCCATGGTCACTTGATGGAGCGCCGCCCTGCTTCTTATTGTCCTAATTGCATTGTCCCTCTAACAGTCGTTCATGTCCTTCTTGAATGTCCTGAAATCCAGGACGAGCGTGTATCTTGCTTTCCGACCGCCCCTCACGGTCACCTGTCCCTCAATAGAATTCTTTGTGACTCGGATACTGTTGATATCGTTCGCCTTATGCGTTTTTGTTCTTGTATTGGCACCCTTGGTGATATTTAGCGCCCTCTGATTATTCCGCACATTTGATGGTGCTACATAGCCTTCCCGGTTTGGTGCCTTCTTTTGATAATTACTTACTTTACAAGATGTTTAAGTTATTATATGAGCAGGCATTAGTATTTGATTAAGTTGTATTCCAGAGGAATAACTAGTAAATTCCGGGTGTTTCTAGCGCCGGGCGATGTCTGATACCAGACGCCGCTCCTTTTTAAAGTGTTGACAACTTCTCGCCAGTTTATTTGTATGATTATTTTCTTAGTAAATTGTTGTCATAATTTTGACAAAGTTTAACTGCCTCCACTTTTGTAATTGCTTGTCGACTAAATTGGACTGAGTGTACCAATCCATGACACATTTAAAACACAAACATTACTCTGGGTAGTAAATTATTAATTGTATCGTGTGTGTGGGGGGGGGGGGGGGGAAGTGGCCAGATATTACAAGTGCAGGGCGAGGCTTTGTGGGGACGGTGAGGAACTTAGTACTTGCGTCAATATACCGGACTGGCCAGACTTGTATCTGGTATAAGCATGATGTAGTACCCCCAGTGTCGGCACCCATAAAGATGTAGGGTTGCCACCCAGGCATAAGGATACGCTACAGTACAGGGGTTAATAGCTACATACCCCAGTTGACTCACTCTGCACCAGAGTCAACCGGAGTCATCCCCCGGTTGACCATTCGGGCGCCAGAGTCAAGATACCTCTGGTTGCATATACCTGTGAAGGCATATGCAACTAGCTCTTGAATGAGTGAACGGTTAAGGAGTCCGCATCATGTAAATCATCATGTAGCATGTGACCGTCAGAAGACTCTTGGCCTACTGGCTGGTGTCTGTTCATATCATTGGATACAAAATCATATCATGGGATGTACGAACAGGGAAAATGTGTATAACAGTGAGGTAGGAGGGAGGGATGGCTAAAAGACAGAGGGGAAGACTGAGAAGAGAGATGGGATCGAAATATGGGGGACATATGAAAAAGGAGGAAGTAAAGAAGAAGCGCTAACCTGGCAGGTAGAAGAGTGGAATGGAAAATTGGAAAGTTATAGTTGGAGATCAAAGAGGAGCACAGTTCGGAGAGGAGTGAAAGAAGGGAAGACAAAAGTGGTGTCAGGGGTTAAGGCTTGGAAACGGTTTCAGAACGAAGAGGGGGAGAATAGTGCAATAGTGTGGCACCTGCCTCCTGTGGTACTCAGCTTTGAGAGACGGGTGTACCCCATCAATTCACTGGTCTGACCAACCTTATGGTCTGTAGATTGGATTAGTGCTTCCAAGGAATCCATCCTAACATCTCCAGTATTAGCTATTGATACTGATAATGTCTCCAAAGAACCTACACTTACGGACTCACCATAGCTCGTACTACATGAAAATTTTGTTCCAGTAGATTTAAAACAACAACATATGGGCCAATAGGTCTTCTGCAATTTCCTATATTCTTATGTTACATGCTCATTTCTTCGTCATTATCAGTTATATCTCCTGCCTCTTCATTAATCTTTGTTTGATATAGCCGAGAAATCCTTTAATTTACCCCTCCCAAGAAAGAAGAGCAGAGAATGGGAGGGAAAAGAAGTAAAGAGAAAACGAGATAGAGGTAGGGAGAAAGAACGGCAGGAATAGAGAAAATGACTAAGAGAGAACAAAAGTGAGAGACAAAACAAGTGTGTGAGAACTAGATGGGAGCATAGATAGAGGAAGAGATAAAACAACAGATAAAGGCATACAGGAACAGGAATATAGAAACAAATTCACTCACACAGTTTTGGATCTTGAGATGACCCGAGTACCCCCCCCCCCCTAGACAAGGCACTCACTTCGTTTTATAAATACAATTTTTTTCCATATACACAAAAATTTCAATTGATTCAGTATAGATGGTTCACTGAATGGAAGGCCCTACTTAAGTTATATTTTACAAAGCGTAATCTGTCAGCTTCAAACGAGTTCAGAGACAAATTTTAAAAAATTAGTCAAACACGTTCGGCCACCAGTAAACCCACGATTGATAAGAATATGCAGTTCTATATGAACATTGGAATTTGTCTTAGTAGATTCAAGCAACTTTAATTCTCAGCATATTTTTCTCGAAATATAATTTTTTTTTGTTTTTTAAATTTCTTCTAAATGTGTCTGGCAGATATTTTCTTGCCTATTAAATATAAAAATAGGTGAGAATATGAGAATATAATAGAGAATAGCTTTCATTGATTTAATTGATTAGACAAAAGATGCACAGCACTTACTTAAATATAAGGGACAAGGTGAACAATATTAAGGGGCCCGGTGCTTGTGTTCCAAAATTTCCTCAAACACACTCAATTGTTATGTAATTTCTTCATGGTAAATGGTCCAACTTTTCCTAATGGATCAACATCATACCTTGAACCCCCAAAAAGTTAAAAATAATATAGAAAAAATATATTTCACAATTTCAAGTTAGCATGAAAAATATTAAAATGCCATGAAATGTTATTTTATTCATTTTGGTTTCAGAATGGCATATAACGTTCATGTTCCTCGCTGAAAAATAGTGTTTGAGATTATAGTTTACTGTAAAAAAATAAACAACAGTTAGGACACCTTAGAACTAACAGCGTTGCACATATGTAAAAAATGGGAGAATTGGTCAGAAACTGAATTTTTGGTGCTGTCTCAAAGCTGAATTTCCTGTTTTAGAGATAATTAAAGTTGACGTTATCGACAAAGAATTTGGCAGTTCTAATTAATAAATTTTCTTGTATGTTTTAATGAACATTGCTTGGAATTCCTACTTGAATATGTGAAAGGTGCTGGTCAATATGTGTTGAAATGAAGTTAAGAAAAAATCCCCCCCCCCCCCCAAAAAAAAATAATAATAATAATAACATATATTTATAGTGATAGGGATAACAAACATATATATTGCAGTAACTTTATTGCCCATTTATATAAATGACAAGGCCCTCATCTAGTCCAAATTCATTAATACAACCTAAAGAGACAAAGATAATAGAGTTTTAAATCTGTAAATAAATCGGCCCCCCAAAAAGTAAGTCACAACTTCGGCTGATTACCATGTTGACCAATTTCGTTTCAACTTCACATGCTTAGTGCTGGATATGCATTCTCCAATATGCAGAAGTAACAACAATATCCACATAGAAACAAATGAGAGAAAAAAACAAGAATAAAATATAAACACTCCAAAAACTAAGTGGTTGTCAGCTTTTTGTACATAAGAAATATTGCCATTGGGCAATGTATTTATATGATATATATAATAAAATACAAAATAATAAAATACTAACTCATTATTATGTGCGAAATCTGGCCCTCCAGGTGGCAGCAGCTGCATATCCACTTTGTAGACCCTCCTTACTACTGCTATTCTTCTTTGTGCATCGGACGGGAGCTTGCATCTCTTTATCATCTGATTGCTAGTAATTAGAAGGTTTTATTAGAATTAAAGTTTTAAAAAATCGTAAAAAATCCATTTCTTAACATATTGGGATGGAATTTTCACGACGCTGTTGCCAAATAACGGGAGATTTGTTAAAAAAAATCACTATATTTCATATTTGGAAAAATAATCCTCAGTCACCGGGCCCCTTAAATATGAAAGACATTTTTTGTAGAGGCTTCTCTCAATTTTAATAAATTCCTTTATCATGTGTTAGACTTAAACTGCAAAAGTAAGAGTTGACGTTGGCAAACTCCAACGTATACAACATTTTTAGCCCTTGTTGATTTGTTCCGTCACTTACATTATTTCATAACTTGGGTGATTTTTCCACCATGCAAGAATGCGGGCCTGGAGGTCTGGAAGGCGGCTATGGTAGCCGCGGTACAGAGGGCGCTGCATGAAGGGGTCGAAGGGGGGCTACAACAGCAGGTGAACCAGCGTCGACTCGTCTATTACAATCTTGGAGGAATGCAGCAGTACCGGTGCCCCCATCACCGCTTGCATCACGCTGTCTAGGAACACCTCAGTAGGGAAAAAGGGGACTACAAGCGTCCCCTTTATCGTGTATGCAACATTGTATAGTGAAAGAAGTGTGCAAGCACACCGCAAGCAATGCTGCATGGAGGATGATAGGGACCCTTGCTGTCGTGGTGGATGTTGCAAGACGTTGCAAGATAATGCAATGCAAGATGATGATTGTTGCATAATGATGCTAGATGATGATAGGGACCCTAGCAGTTGTGGTGGATGTTGCACGACATTGCAAAATAATGCAATGCAAGATGATGATTGTTGCAAAATGATGCTAGATGATGATGATAATTATTCAGATAATGATGATGATTATGCAAGTGAGCAAAATAAAATGGAAAGTCAATATAGAGTGGTCATGTATGCAAATGTATGGGGGGGAAAACTCAGAAAGGATCGCTCATTGAGGATGGGATGTATGAGGTAAGAGGAGTGAGAGATTGAAGATGTGATTGAGTGAAGTGTTCTAAGATAGTCAAAATATATAGTGTACAAGTATCTAAATAACAAAGGAATGAATGATGAGAGGATAAGGATTAAATTAAGATATGAAAGGAGATGGAGATAAAAAAATGAACACCAAACTACTACTACTACTACTAACTACTACTAATGTTATGATCTCAGCCTGCAGGAGAAACGAGTCTCCCCCTTGAGAGTTATTCAGCAAGCCTGACCTAACTGGAAGGTCTAGGAAATATGGAGGTGATAACACATATGTAAAATAGTTGGTTGGATTTAAATAACAATTCGAGATTATGGGCAGTGAAGAAGAAAACAGATAAATGACTGGCTAGGAGATGTGGACATTTTGCTGGAGGCGTGAGGCTCGCTTCTGGAGGGCTTTGACCTCCCTTGAGGCCAGACATCGCAGGGGGAAAGCCGTGCACCGTTGAGCTCCCGTCAGAAAGGAACCCCTAGTGATATAGCTCCAAGAGAATAGAAGTATGCAGACGTGCCAGCTGTAGAATCGAGCTGGGAACGTTGTGGTCTCAAGTCCTGGACGAGGAGGAGAGTATTAAGCCGCCCAGAGACATTTTCGTAGGCTGTGGAACGCCCTGACCAGGCTCCTTCAGAGGCAGGAGCGCCCTCGACGAGACAATCTGTGGTAAGCACGATTTAAGCCAGTTCATAGTGATTGCTTGTAGTTGGTCGTGTGCCCAGCGACAGTAGCAATGTTTATTGATGAGTTAGAAATGTTTTGGTAAGGCAGGAAGCCTAAATAAGAGGACGGAGATGAGAGAGACAGCTGGAGGGACGAGCAGCGCATCCTCTCCCTTCGACCGCTTGGAGCCAACTGACTGAGGGGCGGCGGAGGAGAGTGTGGAGGCCTGCCGGGCGAGGTGGAGCATGGACCCGTCCTACGGGGGAGTCCACTCTCAAAGTATGTAGAGGACAGATAGAGGTTGGAGGCAAACATATTGTGTGATTATTTTTGTTTATGTGTTAAAGGGGAAACATTTTTATTGGAGTGTCGATGGGTTGCAGGTTTGTCTTTAGGGAAGAAGTTGCTGAGAACTTCGAAGCCAGCACAGATGAAGTAATTGATGAGACTCCAAGGTAGTGGAGGAGAAGACCTCGAGCTGTGAGGAGAAGCAGTGAAGAGGAGTGTCACGTGTTTCTGTAGAGGTGGTGAAGCACCATAGTTGCTCGAGGGAACTTCATGGTGTAGCAGCCAAGAGAGCTGTGGAGGAACCTAGCAGAAGGGTGAAGCACCAAGGAAAACTTCATGGTAGCAGCCTGGAGGAGCTGCAGAGGATCCTGGTAGTTAAGCCCGGAAGAACCTGAAGAGATCAGGGTAATGAACTTCCAGAGGTGGAAAGGAAGTTCTGGTGGATTACTTGTAGGGAGTTGATAGTGTTTGGTTGTCATTAGCGTGCAAGACGCAGTGAGAGGTGAGTGATTGTTTGCATTCTTATGTCAAGGAGTGTTTTATACTGAAGTTTAGAGTTACAGTCGTCGGCTGGATTACCTATAGATTACCTAATAGGGTGATCGATTGATCATTGTTGTGTATCAAGGAACATTTATACTGATATATGTTATTGCATTCACATGCTGAGTTTCCTTGTACACGTATATATATATATATATATATATATATATATATATATATATATATATATATATATATATATATATATATATATATTCTCTTGCTGATAGTGCAACAGTGTATGTAGACTTGATCTACTTGAGGAGGTTGATAATATCAGGTGGTGAATCAGAAGATAGGATACCACTTAATAAGCTGATGATGGAATTTTGATGGTGTTGGAGAGCAGCCTGATTGTAATAGTATAGAGTATAGGATTTATTATTATTATATGTGTGTATGTATTGTGTATGTGCTTTGTCCAGTAAATGTATTCCAATTTGCTGGTGTTTGCCCTTGTCCTAGTGAGGCTTCCCAGGAAATAGTAAAGAAAGAGAGAGAGAAAGTACCAAGAACCACTGCTGTGGACAGGGTAGGACGGAAAACCAATAAGTCAAAGGGGATTGAGGAGATTATATCACCTAAGGCGAGAGTGGGGAGTCACAGCGGCTCGAGTGGGTGTGTGCACGTGACAACGAGGCTGAGTGTTGGAGCCAAATCCCCTAAATGTGCGACGTTGAGCCCCTCTCCAAGAGCCAGAAGCGCCTAGTATGATCTCCTAGCGAGGTATAAGCATTCTACCGAGTTGTGGGTTGGGTTGTCTGCAAAGGAGGAACAACACCACCAACCCACAAACTATAATACTAACTACTACTAACTACTACTACTGCTAACTACTACTACTACTAACTACTACTAACTACTACTGCTACTTACTACTACTGCTACTAACTGCTACTGCTACTAACTGCTACTACCTGCTGCTAACTGCTACTAGCTGCTGCTGCTGACGCTGACGCTGACGAAGAAGAACAACAACAACCACCACCACCACCAACAACAGCAACACCAACACCAACAACACCAACACCAACACCAACAACACCAACACCAACACCAGCAACAACAAACAACAAACCAAATGGAATGATGAGAGGAAAAGGTGTATAAGATAAAAGGAGAACGAGAGAGATAAAATGGACAACAACATGAGTTATTATACTTACCATAGAATCCAGATATGTGACGTCAGATTATTTTACTATGATCAGATAATACTGTTTTTCTACACACTTTACCACCCACCCCCCCATTCCTTTAGTGTATGTCAGATCGCTAAAGCAAAGAAGTAGTACGATTCTCTTGAAGGTGCTTTACACAGACACAACCATCACATTCCACCCCTGAATTTAGAATCGGGGGTATCTGGGTATGAGGGGTGGTGGTTATCCAGCACCTGATGACAATATTGATCGGTATAAGCTCTGCCCGCAGGATCAATATGGGTCAAGCACCTGCTTGGATCCCCCTCCCTTTTTGACTCTTTGTCGTCGTGAGGGGGCTTAGTGGACGGCTGCCAGAGTGTGATGCTCCATGGGTCAGTCCTTTTTCCTTCTGAAGCCTTATACTCCTGCTGCTGTCTTTACTAATTGTGGCAGAACACTTTTCCTTTTCCTTGTGTTTCATGTTTCTCCCCCCCCCCCACCTCTTCTGCTTTCTCATTGTCATTTCCTGCCGACCTTTTGCCAGTCTTCATTATTCTTCTGTTTTGATGCCCGGGTGTTTGGGGAGGCAAACTCTCTCACCCGTAGAACTTTAGTACCCAACTAAAGTTGTATGGTGTTATATGGTGCTGAGTGATGTGTTGTATGGTATTGTGTGGTGTTGTATGGTGCTGAGTTATGTGTTGTGGTGATGTGTTGTGTGGTGTTGTGTTGTGTTGTGTTGTGTGGTGTTGTGTGGTGTTGTGTGGTGTTGTATTGTGTTATGTTGTGTTGTGGGGGTGTTGTGGGTTGTGGTGTTGTGTGGTGTAGTTTGGTGTGGTGAGGTGTTGTGTGGTGTTGTGTGGTGTAGTGTTGTGTTGTGTGGTGCTGAGTTGTATAGTGTAGTGAAGTGTAGTGTAGTGTGGTGTTGTATTGTGTAGTTTTGTGTTGTGTTGTGTTATTTGGGATTGTGTGGTGTGGTGTGGCGTTGTTGTGTTGTGTTGCGAGGTGTTGTTGTGTTGTGTGGTTTTGTGTAGTATTGTGTGGTGTGGTGCTGTCTTGTGTTGTGCTGTGTTATGTAGTGTGGTGTGGTGTGCTCTATTGTGTTGTGTGGTGCTGTGTGCTGTATTGTGTTGTGTAGTGGTGTATTGTGCTGTGTTGTGTTGTTTTGTGTGGTATGATGTTGCGTTGTGTTGTGCTCCAGTTGTTTCTGTTGAGCTTCTTTTCTAGCAAGAGCTAATTGTGATTCTAACTCAATACTCTTTAATGCTACGTGGTCACTTGATTACTCAACCAACTCCTCTAGAACTTCTTCCTCAATTTTACCATCCTCCGCAAAGTGCGTGACAATAATTTTCACTAATTGAGCCTTAACCATTCTGTTTGTAGTTGGTAGTATTAGGTTCCCAGCCAGGTGCATCAAAGCAGATTTTTTAATGTCTTGGATTGCTTCAAAGTTAGGCTCCACAAACAATAATTCAACTTGGTGCTTCATGATTATCCCTTAATTAACAATGCACAAACGTTTAACACCTTGGACCTTTGCACAAGGATGACACTTACCTCAAATCGTGAAGGGTTGTTGGTAACACAGGCAGTGTAGAGGAATATAGATTTAGCATCTAACTCGCTGCAACTTGGTTAGTAACACTAAGTTTGCAATGTACCTAGGAAGGCAAGACAATTACTTACATGCACTAGAAATAAATAAAATAATTTTATATATAATGGGTATTCATATTCCGGACCTGGACCTAGATTCACGAAGCTCCATGTATTTCTTCATAAGTAGGTGTGATACGAAGGTTCTTAAGTACCGGCAAAGAACGTGACTACATGCGATTCAGGATGATATACTCATGAAGTTATTAGCAACTTTCAAAAAGTCTCGCTAGATGGCACTGGGGCTTTTTGTTTGGTCAATCAGTGCTGGCAACATTCTTCATCTTAAAGATTTAGCCAATCACGATGCTGGCTTATCGGAGCTTACTTGCCACCTATTTAAGTCGAATTTTCTTATAAAATTAGAATGTTTCAAAGTAAAACTATGTTTTTTTCAATTTATACAGCCAGCACCGACATTGTAGTAAACAAATATGTTTTTGTTTCTTTTCTTTCTTGTTTACCTACTTAATTCTAAGAGATATTGTGTCGCTTTCCTTTTGCTCGAAAGATGCGCTGACAATTGATGTATATTTTTACCTGAATTTACCCAAGGGGTCACTAATTATCTAGTGGCCTCGACAAGGACAGAAAGCCGGCGGCTTGTTAAAGGTCCAGCCAATTGTCCTAATGATATTTTCTAGCTGGATTTTGGTATTTACGGCTTCAGCGGGTAGGCGGTTCCATGAGTTTATAACCCTCTGGGTGACTCTGAGTGAAAAAACATCTGTTTTCAGTCCTACTTGAGAGGACACTCTCCACCACTATATCTGTGATTGCCCTGTTATCAGTGACTTCAGACCAAATGGTATGAGGTGCTTTGAGCTCTGTAATTACTTCATACACTCAGGAATAATAGAAGATATTCTTGTACTGCATCCAGATTTTGCTAGTGGGGGCTAATAGATCAGCCTTGCATTTCTTGTTCTCTCCTGATGAGAGAACAAGACTAACCATCCTGTGAGGTGGGAATTTTAGATGAACTTATAGCAAGGTTTTGATCTACACTGTAATCACTCATATAGAATAGGGTAGCAGCACATTGCTCTGTATATCTATGCTTGTTAATAAAAACAAATCAGTAATAGAGGTTTTAAATTATAGCTTGTATTATTATTATTATTATTACCCGTATTATCATTAACGAATCAGATATGTTAACCATGGAACATTAAGGTCTCATATTGATATTTAATGTTAGTAATGTTGACCAAAGCACACGTTAGAAGATGAAAAGACGACCACAATGTTATTAAGTCTGTATTTCTTTTCAGTCATTATATTGTGCAGTATGTCTGAATTTTTCACTTCTTTGGATATACAGTAGAAACGATAGTTTAAACATTCCATAAATATTTGTTGCATTTAAGTATTTGTTGCATTTTTTATTTAAATAACTGGATCAGTATTTTTACATCTTACAGGATTTGTTTTACTCACAAGTGCATCATCTGTCAAAAAAAATAAGTTTATTGTTACACACAATGATGTTACATAGCCTTACCGGCTTGGTGCCTTCTTTTGATAATTATTGTTACACACAGCCAAATTTTGTAACCGGAAAAGGTCTTTGACACAAATTTTTTCCATGCTAAATGTAGAGGAATCAGCTGAGCATTCCTCAAATAAAATAAGCTGCCTCAGCTTATAAGGTTAATGAAATAAGTAGCTGCCTCACCGCTCTGCCTTACTGCTACATAGCCTTCCCATCTTGGTGCCTTCTTTTGATAATTACTTACTCATTGTTACACACAGAAAAATTGTGTAACAGGAAGAGGTCTTGGACCCCTGCTTCCTCTTTTCTTTAACAGGTCATAATAGTCCATATAGTCATAATTATAGGCCTTAGTATTCAATGACAAATGTTTTTGAAGTTTTTACATTTACCCTAACCTAACATCATTTGTCCAGCATATTTTTCTTTTAAGTCTCACCCAGATTTAATTTAAAAATAAAACCAAACAAAATAATTTAAAAATTGGTATGTATAGCTAAGATACACTCCCTAGCTAAACTTATTGCTAGGTGAACAGAGGCAGTTGATGATAGTAAATGCTCTCACCAGCACGAGATCATCACCTTCTCACATATTTCATGTTCACCACTGTTTATTTACTTAATAACTACTAGTATATTATCTTGCTATTATAAAACTAATTCCAATATCATAAAATACATATGTACCTCAAGTTTCAAGCACAGAATGCATATATAGCTAACACGAAGGACTCCTTCTTCATGAGACTCGCCAGCAAATATGTTTGTATATAATAAAACCGATCTTCCCATTTGTGTAGCAGAGAAATATTTAGTTATATCCACTTTACGTAAAGCTACGAGTGGTCGAGACCGTTCTTAACGTGACGGTGTCTACATACGAAGATTTTCATACTAAAATGCCTACCTGAATACCGACGTAGCCGCTACGAAGATGCTAAGAAGGAAAACGTTCCTAAGTACAGTTTAACTGCTTCGTGAATCTGGCCCCTGGCCCACATAATGTAATCAACTCCGCTCTTGTAGTAGGCTCGTGCCTGACACCGGCTTAACGTTTTACCCATGTTATATCACACTTCTATTAGATCTAGGGTATGATTCTAAAACCGCAGTGATGTAAAAATACAAGCAACTGTAATTTACTGAGGCAGGGACACAAACAAAAGAAAAGTATAAACTTATAGTATTAGAACTTAAGAATTATTATAAATAAAAATCTCCACTGGGGAACTACTTAAATCTACAATAAAATATAATTCACTGTATGGCTTGTTATAGCATCTTGTCTACTCAGATATTATCAAATAAATACAGAACAAAAGACTACAACGACTTAACTAATAAAATATCCATCCAGTTCCATTTCCTCACTGCCACTGAGGTGGTCTTCGTATGCAAGCCTTTGGGACACCCTCCCACAGAGTTACGAAATGACAGATAACATTTGGTAAAATGTTATATAGCTGTTTACCAAATGCTATGCTTGGGCATAGCATTTGGTAAAATGCTATGCCCAAGATTACTATCCGAGTGCCGGCGGTGGGGTGGTTCAAATAGCCTCGGCTATCACCTCATTATGTCCGGTCGTGATGGTCAAGTGGATTAAGGCGTCTTGTACATACCAGTTGCGTTGCTCCTGGGAGTATGGGTTCGAGTCACTTCTGGGGTGTGAGTTTTCAGTTGCATATTGTCCTGGGGACCATTCAGGCTTGTTTGCATTTGTGTTCCTCACATGTGCCCCAAAGAATGAGGTGATTTGGTAAAATGCTATGCCCAAGATTACTATCTGAGTGCCGGCGGTGGGGTGGTTCAAATAGCCTCGGCTATCACCTCATTATGTCCGGTCGTGATGGTCAAGTGGATTAAGGCGTCTTGTACATACCAGTTGCGTTACTCCTGGGAGTATGGGTTCGAGTCACTTCTGGGGTGTGAGTTTTCAGTTGAATATTGTCCTGGGGACCATTCAGGCTTGTTCGCATATATATATATATATATATATATATATATATATATATATATATATATACAATTTCACTATTATACACATTCTGAAGTGATATTAACCCTGATATAAAGTTAACTAAGAAATAAATATAATAGCATTCTCAAAAATACACAAACTGGCCACACCTACCCACCTGACCAACACACTCCTCTCTGCACACGAATGATACGTGTCCTATACTCGTTCACCCAACAGGCAAGCTCATCATCGCTCTCATACAATGGAAAAACATATACATTATTCCCACACACCATAGTAAAGCACAATATAGCAGCCATACTAATATACATGTACATAATATGTAAATTTCCCTCATATAAATCATGCTTGGCAAACTTAAATGGGTTTGCCCATTTGTTTGCTAAGGCAGACTGGAACCTATTTACCCTCAGTGCTGCTCTCTTTCTGACCTCTCCCTTCTGCCTCTCCATCGCACTCTCCTCCTTTTTCATGACACCGTCTTCAACTCTGCCCACCTCTCTATATTCTTCACTCTTTCTCTCGGGGCCCACGGAAGTGCGTTCCCTGGTGGAATATTGACTGTGCTCGGGCTGTCCGCTGTAAGCGTGCAGCCTGGAAGAGACACCACCGCCGACAGACGGCCGATTCGTTTCTTTTATTTCGGAAGGCGAGTGCGGTGGCCCATAGGGTCATCCGTATGGCTAAACATGAATGTTGGGCGTCTTATGTCTCAACCATTACGACCGAAACTCCTCTGCCGCTGATCTGGAAGTGTATCCACAAGATAGCGGGTAAGTTCGTTCCCGATGTCTCACCGGTCCTTCACCTCTGTGGCACTTTTGTGGCGGACCCGTTGCAGGTTGCTACCGAACTGGGTTCCCACTTTTCTTCTGTTAGTTCTGGTTTTCATCTTCCCCAATCTTTCCTTCTTCGTAAACCTGTCCTTGAATCTTGTCCTTTGGATTTCTGTACTCATCTTCGTCTTCCCTTTAACGATCCCTTCTCTCTCTCTGAACTTTGGTCTGCCCTGGCCCTCTGGGGTTCTCCTGCTGCGGGCTCCGATGGCATTCATTATGAGATGCTTCGCCATCTCCCTCCATGCACGTCTCAGTATTTACTGAGTCTGTATAATCGGACCTGAGAACTGGCTCGATGCCGTTGTCCTCCCTCTTCGCAAACCAGGGTCACTGGGAACATCCCCTAAGGATTTTAGCCCTTCTGCCCTCACAAGTTGTATTTGCAAACTCTTTGAACGTATGGTTAACGTTCGTTTTATGTGGTTCTTAGAACACCATCACCACCTCTCCCCTTCTTAATTTGGTTTCTGCAAGTGCCGCAGCACAACAGATGTCCTGGTGAACTTGGAGGTCTATATTCGTACTGCTTTTGCTGCGAAGACCTCCGTTGTTGCCGTCCTTTTTGACCTGGAAAAGGCTTACAACACCACTTTGTGATATCACATTATATCCCAACTTCATTCTTTTGCCTTCGTGGTCATATCCCTCTCTTTCTCCGCAGCTTCCTCTCTTGTCGTTCTTTCGGGCGAGGCTTGGTACTGCTCTCTACTGCCTCTTTTCAGCAGTACGAAGGTGTGCCCCAGGGTAGTGTTCTGAGCTCTACTCTTTTTCTGGTTGCACTCAATGGTCTTCGTTCCTTTCTTCCTTCAGGCGTCTTCTCCGCTCTCTATGTCGACGATCTTACCCTTTGCTGTCAAGGTGATGATTCGCCTCTCCTTCAACGCCGGCTTCAACTTGCGATTGATGCCGTGTCATCTTGAGCCACTGATCAAGTTCAGGTTCTCTGATCAGGTTCAGGTCCTCACTGATCACTTCAGGTTCTCTACGTCTAAGACTTGTGCCATGGCTTTTACTCGGTGCGTGTCGTTCTTCGTCCTTCTTTGTCGCTTTATGGTTACCCCATTGTGTACTAGGATTCCGCTAAGCTTTTTGGGTTGATTTTTGACACTCGTTTGTCTTGGTCGCCCTGTATCTCTTACCTCCGTACTGAATGCTCTAAGACCCTTACCCTCCTTCGGGTATTGTCCCATACTTCTTGGTGAGCAGATAGGTGCACTCTACTCGCTTTACATTCCTCTCTCGTTCTGTCTAAGCTCGATTATGGTTGCCCTGCTTACTCGTCTGCTTCTCCTTCTACTCTTCGCCGTCTTGATGCTTTGCACCATACTGGGTTGCGCTTCAGTTCTGGTGCCTTTCATTCGACTCCCGTCCTCAGCTTGTATGTTGACACTGGCTTCCTATCTCTCCAGGACCACCGTGATCGCTACTGTCTTCGCTATCTTGCGTGGTCCTTGCAACATCCTTCCTCTCGCCTCTGTCTTTTACTCTAACTTTTACCCCTCCTGTGGTTCCTGTTCCTCTTCTCCACCTCCCTCTTTTTGTTTAGTTATCTCGCTTACAGGATTCTCTTTCAGTTCGTATTTCTAATATTTCTCCTCGCGTTGTTCCTTCTTTGCCATAGTGGAGAGTCCCCTTCTGCAGTTTTGTACATCCTTACACCAGCATCACTAAAGCTTTTACCCCTCCTACGATTCTAAAACCCATTTTCCTTGAGCACTTTTCTTCTCACTCCCGCTCCGTTTCTGTCTTCACCGATGGGGCTAACTCTGTGGACGGTGTAGGCTACTCTGTTGTTTTTCCTGATTGCACTTATATGTGTCGCTTACCTCTGGAGACTATCATCTTCACAGCGGAACATTATGCTATTCTCTATGCTCTTCGTCTCCTTCTTTCTCGTTGTCAATCTTCCTTTGTTGTTGTTATTGACTCTCGTAGTGCCCTCAGGGCTTTCGGATCTTTTAATCTGGTTCATCCAGTGGTTGTCGAGATCCAGCATTGGCTGTTTTTTATTCACAGTAAATTTAAGTCGGTTGAGTTTTGTTGGGTTCCCAGCCATTTTGGTGTGTCTTTAAATGAGCATGCTGATGCTGCCACCAGGGAAGATGTCCGCTCTTGTCCCATCTCTCGTAAAGGTATTCCTTGTTCCGATTTTTACCCAGTTATCCATTCCTCCATCCTTACCCATTGGCAGGTTTGTTGGTCTTCTGTTACTGAAAACAAACTGCGTACTCTTATGAGTTGTGTGGTCTCGTGGCCGTCCTCCTACCACCGTAACCAGCGATGGGAAACGGCTCTGGCGACGTTGCGTATTGGCCATACTCGCTTAACTCATGGTCACTTGATGGAGCGCCGCCCTGCTCCTTATTGTCCAAATTGCATTGTCCCTCTTACGGTCGTGCATATCCTTGTTGAATGTCCTGACTTCCGGGACGAGCATGTGTCTTGTTTTCCAACCATCCCCCGAAGTCGCTTGTCCCTCGATAGTATTCCTCGTGACTCAGACACTTTCGATATCGTTCGCCTTATGCATTTCTGTTCTCGTATTGGCATCCTTGGTGATATTTAGCGCCCTCTGATTATCCCGCACATATTATGGTGCTACATAGTTTCCCGGGTTTGGTGCCTTCTTTTGATAATTACTTACTTACCTACTTGGTTCGTAACAATGGTCTGGATGAGTGTGGTTTAGTGTGGTGTGATTTGGTGTGGTGTGGTGTAATGAGGTGTGGTGTGGTGTGGTGTGGTTTGGTATGGATGAGTGTTACATCGCACCACATTACACCACACACCACACCACACAACCCAACACCACACCATTGTGTGGTGTGGTGTTGTGTGTGTATTGTGGTGTGGTTTGGTGTGGTGTAATATGGTGCGATGTGGTATGGTGAAATATGGTGCGGTGTGGTGTAATATGGTGCGATGTGGTATGGTGAAATATGGTGCGGTGTGGTGTAATATGGTGCGATGTGGTATGGTGAAATATGGTGCGGTGTGGTGTGGTGCAGTGTGGCGTGGTGTGATGTGGTACATTGTGGTGTGGATGTATGTGGTGTGTTGTTTTATGTGGAGTGGTGTGGTATGGTGTAGTGTTGTGTGGTGTGATTTGCAGCAATGTGGTGTGGAGCAATGTGGTGTGGTGTGATGTGGTGTGGTGTGGTGTGGTGTGGAGTGGTGTGGAGTAATGTGGTGTGATATGGTGTGGTGTGGAGTGGTGTGGAGTGGTGTGTGTGGTGTAGTGTGGAGCGTGGAGGGATACAAGCAGCAACAGTCGCAGGGGAACTAGGCTGGGTGACGGAGGTGGCCGCTCCCCTCCCAACAGTTACCCAGCGTCACCAAGAACAGGTAAGAGGTAGGAATTCTTACACTCTACACACAAGACTTCCTTCCAGTATCACACTAATCCAGAACATGTATTTATGAAACCCAATCACGACAATTAAGATGAAAAAAATTAAGAAATTTATTGGGGTTCACTGATTCTGCAGTTTGAAGAATATTAGGGTACATTAACAGTTATGCCAATTAGTTCATCTTAAAAGCATATGTATATACAGATCTTTCTACATGCCAAGGAATCCACTGAAATATACTACAACATAGGTTAATCACTCCATACCGTATGCTTCCTCCAGGGTCAGCAGATCGTTCAAACGGCTGGTCACCAATTCTTGACTGTGGCTCGTTTCCCTTGCAAGGGCTAAATTGTCGATGTTGTTTATTGCTTTCCCTGATAATTACCTCTCATGCCATATATTACAAGATCGAACAAATTAGGTTTTTAAAATGGCAGCGAGACTTCCAGATTATGTTTAATGCTGATGACTGTAGGATTCTGAGCTTAGGTAAAATTGCAAAATTTGATTGTGAAAACATTCTTGGAGTCGTGTAGAAGAGATCATATTCAAGAACTAAGTGTATAAATGTTCGAATAAAAACTAATAGGATCTGGGATTTATAACAAAACCTTTAAATATACATTTTACGATATTTTTCAGGTTTATCTTGTCCCAGTTAGCTCCATTATAATTAATAAACAGTTCAGTATTTGTGATCATGCTATTGTTGGATTGACCTTATCTTAGAGAGACGGCTGACAGTTAATTCCAGCACTTAGAGATTTCCCATATGAACAATTATTGAATGAGCTTAATTAATTTAAATTTTATAGAACAGTGAGAACAATGGTTGACATGCATGTAATTTATAAATGGGTGAGACGGTATAAGGAAATGGTAAACTAATAAAAATAATATAACATAAGACATAGCACGTAAAATAAAAAAAATATAAGTTTAAATTTGGCTAAGATGCAATCAATTAATGCTCTAATTCAACTTGTTACATTCTTGTACAGCCACTAGTACGCGTAGCGTTTCGGGCAAGTCCTTAATTCAATGTTCCCTGGAATACGACCCCCACAAAGAATCGTTTCTACAACCTGGTACCTATTTTAAAGTTGAGTTAAACAGAAGCTACAGTTAAGGATTTTGCACCCAGTAAATTCTCCCCGGCCAGGATACGAACCCAGGACAAAGCACTCGTAGAACGCCAGGCGAGTGTCTTACCACTACGCCACGGAGACTGCTTGAGAAATTAACTTAATTTAACCTTGCCAACACAGGTTCCTCTGACATTGTAAAGTGTATGTATAACATGCTGCATAATGTGTATGTATAACATGCTGAATAATGCATCGTTATAACATGCTGTATAATACATCGTTATAACATGTTGTATAATGTGTCTGTATAACATGCTGTATAATGCGCCTGTATAACATGCTATCTTTCTTGAGGTTATCTTGAGATGATTTCGGGGCTTAGCGTCCCCGCGGCCCTGTCCTCGACCAGGACTCCTTTTTGTTTCACCCCCCCCCCCCCAGGAAGCAGCCCGTAGCCACTGTCTATCTCCCAGGTACCTATTTGCTGCTAGGTAACAGGGGCATCAGGCTGAAAGAAACATTTTGCCCATTTGTCTCCGCCTCCACCATGGATCGAACCCGTAACCTCACGACTACGAATCCGAAGCGCTGCCCATCTAGCTGTCAGGCGCCCGACACCTGAATGCTGAATGCTGAATGCTGAAGCTGATAATACTGAGTAATGTGTCTGTATATCATGCTATATAATGTGTCTGTATAACAAGCTGTGTAATGTCTGTGTAACATGCTGTATAATGTGCCTTTGCTGAAGCCCTGGTGCAGAATGTCTTAATCTTTTCCTTTAAATACTTCATGAATTATATTGCAAAAGAGAGGGCAAATTAGTTAAACAGGAAAGTCCCACAGTTAATATTCAGAATCCTATATTATGCTATGTTTTTTCAAGATGAAAATCAATTATTTTTGCATTTTGCGTTTAAGTATTGTTCCTGCAATCAACATCAATAATTGATTGCAGATTGGAGATTGTCTGTTTATTTGTCCGAGGTTCGAGTCCAAACAGTTGTAGGTAGTCTTGCGGAACGTTCCACAGTGAACTGTGCTTGTAATGGTGAGTGTCATGGGAAAGAGGGTGGAGACATTGTGAACCCCAATACCCCCCTCCTTAAGTAGGATTGGTTCTTATTGCGACAACCAACGACTCCTGTAAAGTAAGAAATGGAGATTTGATTATCCATAGATGGTTTCAAGAGTTTTTTAGCTGTTCATCACAAAAAACGTAGCGACAACTTTCTTACAACTTAGCATTAATGTAACGCAAGTGAGTCACGTTGTGTTTATGCTTCGTGTTTATAGGGCGCCGCATCCTAATGTTCTGAGAGGGAACAGGAGGTTTAAAGAGAGAGAGAGAGAGAGAGAGAGAGAGAGAGAGAGAGAGAGAGAGAGAGAGAGAGAGAGAGAGAGAGAGAGAACAAGAGGAAGATAGAATAAGAGGAAGGCTGAGAGAGCTGGAGAGAAATAAACCGGGTCGAAGGGAGATGAGAAAGAACAGGAGGAAGCAAAGAAAAGAGAGAACAGAAAGGAGAAAGGAAGAAAGAGAAAACGAAAGGGAGGAAGAGAGAATGGTAAGGAAGTAGTGAGAAAAGAGACAGACAGAGAACCGTCAACTGCCAGGTACCCCAGTAATATATAGCTCTAAAAGAATATCTGTTTGTCTAACATTGCAGGTCCCATGGTTGACATTAACCAAATGTACCTATCAAGTGTGAATTTTGATTGTGTGCAGAGTGTCACCGGGGATTGGGGGTCGAACCCCAATACTCCACCTAAATTAGGTTTAGCTCCTATTCCAACAAGCAACGACTCCTGTGATGTCTGAAATGGGAATTTGTTTGGACTAGTGTGTTGTGAGCAAATACTGCAGCCGTTCATCACGCATAGATTGACACTAATGTTAGTACAACTTTGCATAAATTTAACAATTGTGAAAATAACATTTTGTTTATGGCTTGAAAGTTCATATAATGAATGTTCTGAGAGAGAGGGATTGGAGGATAGAGAGCGCGAGAGAGAGAAAGACAGAGAGACAGATAAACAGAGCGAAAGAACCATAGAGAGAGATAGAGATGGCGATAGGATAACTGAAGTGGTTATACAGCAGGCTGAAGTTCTCCATCTCCTTAAAACACAAGACACAATCAAAGTTGTGGGGCCAGATAAGGTCAGTCCACGACTACTTTGCAGCAGCGCTGACTTATTGGCTCCAACTCTCAAGTGCCTCTTCCAACTCTTCCTAGCTGAAGGTATTTGACCCTCCTTATGGAAGAAAGTATTTGTTATTCCAGTACACAAAAAGAAGAGCCGCTCAGTGGATGGTAATTACAGACCAGTGTCACTGCTCTCCATTACTGGTCAAATTCTCGATTCATTAATCTCTCAGCAGAGCGTATAATTTTTTGACCATCATTTGCCACTATGTTATCGATAGTATGGTTTCAGAAAAAGCCGACCTACTGCTGATCTCTTGCTAAATCTCTCCTCTAAGTGGCATCAGTCATGGATGAGTCCAAGATCAGCTGTGTTGTTGCTCTAGATATAGCAGGAGCCTTTGATCGGGGCTGGAACTCTGGATTAGTAGTGAAGCTTCAAGCACTAGGCATCTCAGGCTCCATCTTAGAGTTAATAAACCGACTAATTTCAAGAACGGACTCAGAGTAGTCATAAATGTAGTAGAATCTGAAAGCCACTCAATTGGTGTCATCGTTCCACAGGGTAGTGCGTGGCCTTCTGCTATGGAATACCTATTTTAATGATCTACTTCAACTTATTCCTGAAGCTCATGCCTATGCTGATGACGGAACTCTAACCTTTATATAAAGAGAGGAAGACATGCTAACTGCTGCAAGTCTCATCAATCATCATATTTCAGCAATTTCTACCAGTTGTGGGAGATTACAGGTCACATTTGGGCCTGAGAAGACACAAGCGATGATGAGAAGCAATGAAAATTGAAGCTATGATAATGAGAAGTACAAGCTATGATAATGAGAAGTACAAGCTATGATAATGAGAAGTACAAGCAATGATAATGAGAAGTACAAGCTATGATAATGAGAAATAAAAGCTATGATAATATACAAACCCTGATACCAGAGTTTGTATATTATCATACCTGGTATAACCCTGTATACGAAGAACTCAGAGAGGCACTTACCAGGCAGCCACCCTCTGATCAAACACAATGTGAGGGATCTAGATCCCTCAGCTAGTTTTCCTAGTTTCTAGAGCAGGCTAGACACTCTAGAAATTGAAGCTTTCAAAAAATAACATATGCTTGTTGGGTGTTGAATGAAAGCTTATGTCAAGAACTATCACTTGAGAGTAGTTAGAAGTCTGTGATTGCTCTGTAGAGAGAATTACAGAGATTTTCCTGTTTCTGTGAAATAGGATGTGAGTTGAGAGTGAGTGTGAGAGGATACTTGACTAAAACCGTTAGAGGTGGGGGGGAGAGTGGGGTGAGCGCTGCCTCTTCCCCCCCCACATGGGAGACATCACGCCACTCCTTAGGCCTCCTCCTCCTTGTGACGTCACAAGACGCCGAGGGTGACGGAGAGAGGTGATTGGTTTGGGGCACGTGTGGTCCAAGCCTAGTTTTGGCGCGAAGAATTCTGATTGGGGGCGGCACGAGGGGCTGTGCCGGCTCCAAGCTGATTGGTCTAGGGATTGTAGGGAGTAGGTATGGGTATCTGTTGTACCCTGAGCCCGCGAAATCTGGAGTTTGAATTGGGCGGCCAGGGAAGGAAGAGGTGTTTGGGTGGGGCGGCACGCTTGCCGCCTCCACCCCCTGTTAATCGCTTCTGTCGTCCAAATTACTCGATTGGTGGCACTCCTGCCATCAGGGGTTGTCTCAAGGCCTAATTAAGTGAATTGGGGCCAGGGATTTACGGTAGAAACAGCAAAAAGTTAAGGGACAGTTGACTGTGTGAACGCATGAGGCAGGCTGGCAGAAGCCTCGTGGAGTATCAGATTGATCCCTCATCCCTCGGGTCTGAGCATCCTGTCTAGTGGCAATGGACAACTGATGTTGGCCAGTGTACGCGTATGTGTGATTGCAGGCCCATGTTGGACTCTGCATTCCGCCAGGCTGCGTCAGTATGGGGACGCCGCCTGGGGATGCCACCAACCATTGTCACCCCAGTGTAGAACAAAGGCATGGTTCTAGAGTGATGGGGTGGAGATTCCCCAGCCGCATGGGTACTCCTGTGGGCGGCAGCCTGCCAGCCCGCGGCCACCCGTGGCCACCCGCGCCTGCCCGCGCGCCGGCCACCCCAGGCCACCCACCCGCCTGCCCGCGAGGCGGCCACCCAGGCCACCCGCGAGCCGGCCACCCCAGGCCACCCAACCCCCCCTCTCTCAGCTCGGGAGGGGCGCTGTGGCCACCTGCCTTGGCCACCTGCCTTGGCCACTTTCCCGGGACAGCCTAGGGCCACATCTTGTCGACGCATGAGGAGCAAGCCAGCTAAGTGTGTCAGCTAAAAGCTAAGTGTGGTAGTCAGTTTTGGGAATGAGAAAAAATAAGGCAGTAGAAATGAGTAGAAATGAGTACTATTACAGTGTGATGAGTACCGGTGGATGTTCCCGGTAAGAGTTATCTCAGAGCCTCGCCAGGCTAGGAAAAAAACAGCTGGGGGGCAGCTGTCAGTGGAATCCAGATGTCGGGTAGGGGCGGTACCTGGAGATAGAGATTATACACGGGACCACGCTGTATGGTAGTATGTTGGTAGACTGACTAGAGGATGTGACCAGTCAGTGTAGAGATTTACCATATAAGTGATCCAGCCTGTCTATTCTATATAATCGTTCAGGCTGGATTAATGCCATAGAGTACAGTAAAATTATAATCATTAGAGGTAGTCAGGAGTGTCAGTGAGGACCCCTGAAGTCTGTGTAATTAGTACATATTACTTGGTGATATAATTTTCAGAGAGTAGGTGAAGGCCATTTCTATGTGTTCATTTGCATGTCTATGTACTGTGATTGTGTGGTAGTCAGTAGAGGTGATTGCTGACCGAGTGCCTAATGATGTCATTAGCATGTGGGGTATGCTGACGGCATCATTATGTTGCAGGTTTGTGCAGTGTTGTTATCAGTATACAATATTATTGCCCCAGGAACTGTGTTGAGGGTAAGGGACCTCTAGGATTATTCAGGGGAATTTTCAGTACTTAATGAGAGCAGGCAATTGATGGGTTAATTGCCTGGCTGAAGTATGTGTGTGTTCACAGTATTCCTTTGCAATCGGGTGCAAGTAAAAGAAGAGGAGGGGCAGTAATATTAGTATACTTGTGTGTGTTGCACAACCGTGTGTTTTATTGTGTGGGCACAGTAATTAGCGAGTTGCAGTGCTGCAACTATATGTGTGGGTAGTGCTGATATGATGTTGCATGCCATTATAGTGTGACCTATGTAACGCTGGGGTTACTTTGTTCTTTAAGTTATGTTGAGGACTTAAGGATTCAGTGAGTTAATTAAGGGGTAATTAACTGGATAAGGGGTGCACACTTAGTATTGGGGAGTGAGTGAGGGCTGTTATAAGAGGGAACAGTGTTGAGCGAGAATGAGATACGTCTCGGGAGCAATTAATTGTCCATGTGACAGTTAATTGACCACTCTAGCTAATTATGTAATTAGCCTTCTCATCATGAATTCACGTAGTGGGAGAGGTTCTGTCAGAGTCTGTCAGTATTTGTGTTAACGTAATATGCTCGAGACTAATTACCTTTCAGGGGTATAGCATTAGTGGCTCATGTTAATTAGTGGAGTAATTAGCATTGGAGAGCTCCGGTGACTCGGTAAAGCGAGGTCATGGAGCTAGCATAAATCGTTGTATTAATCATATCCTGTCTGAGGACAGTGGATTATTGGCACATCTTGTTAATTAGGGTAATTAACTCCTTTCCCGTGAATTCACAGTGTTTGATGAGACCTGCTTAGGCAGTGCGGAGTGAGACGTATTTATGGATGGTTAATTATCGGTCCTGGTGACAGTTAATTAATGGCTCAGTAATTAGTGGGTTAATTAGGGTAATTAACACTCACTAGTAATTTTTTGACACAGACTGTGGAGAAGCTACCAAGTTAGGGTAGGCTTAGTTAACGTAACTCAATGGGGATGTAATTAGTGGTCCGTTTGACCTTAATTGAGAATTACTCACTGAATACTTGCAAGGAGTCAAGTGTGTTGTAATATGTTGAGTTATTGTTAACAAGAGAGAGACAAGTGTTAAAGATTAACGTAGAGTATCATCATGTTGTTGTCTAGTGGGAGACAATTGTTTGTGATTACCGTGGTACTTTGTTGCTGACTGCTGCGATCAGTCAATTAACGTAATTAATCACTTCAGGCAATTTCTTTTGGTTGTCGTCTGGTGACGAGAGTAGGGTCATACTAGGGATCTGTGGAGCTGTGTCCCAGAATTCCCGCCTTGCCTGTCGGTGTATCGGGTTACAACAGGGCAACTTCTTAGTGGGAGTTGCAAAGAGTGTTCACACGGGGTTGTGATAGGGGGGAGTCACTGTTAGACTTCCGCCTAGTTACGTGGGTCTCTCCTGGGGGGCGGGAGGATCCCTAAGCTTGTGATTATAGTAGCTGTCAGGGGAACCGTGACACTATTGATTGCCTGCTTGTGTCTGTCTTCAGTGGATATCCTTCATTTGTTCAGTTAGTTCATGTTATCAGCCCGAAGTGTCAGCAAGATGGAGCCTGCTGTCACTTCTCGAGGGGTTGTTGAATAGCTGTGTTGCAAATGCCACTTGATGTACAATAACGTAACCATTCGCTCTGGTGTAACTTAGTCTGTGATATTTTTCTTTGATTTGCAATATTGCTTCATCAGTGGGCACACCTGTGTTCAGGTTAGTTCAGTATGCAGCCTCACAGCAAGGGTTGCTATTTAGCTGTTGTTATCGTGCCACTGGATTGACATTAACGCAACGTAAACTCGGTAATGTAGTAGTTAGTCTCTTGTTATTAATAAATTGTTATGTTATAGAAAACAGTCTTTGATGTCAACCCTTCAACCATATTATTCCACTATATTTCTGCATAATATCATTAAATGTTGATGTGATCTTGATAAGGCGGCTGTTCTTGGGAATTCGAATTCCAATTCATAGCGCCACTTCAAATATAAATATTTGATTGTGAGAACCCGTCGGTTACCCTTTATTAGTTTTAACGTCCTGTTTAACTAGAAGGAGCCAGCGGCCAATTGTGGACAGGTTTTCACCCTTGTTGGTGGAGGCCTGGCGGTTTGCTCCCGCTTTTCCTTTTTCTACTGGACTCATGCTTAACTGCCGTGAGCAGACTTTAAACTTGTAGTCCACCTCTTAAGGGAGGTAGGCGTAGAGAAAAATCTCACACACAACTAGGCTCAAGAATTATGTCTTACAGATTCCCTATTCCTCTCTGCTTCCAGGCAACGTATGGCACCAGTTTTACCACTTGGACTTCTTTTCTTATTCTGTCTGAGCTAAAATGATATGATTCGCTTGATATATTGGTCAGTGTGTTGCTGTACACTTTATGGAACCAAGTGCTATGTTTAATCCCTATAATACTTAAGTGTTTTCAGATATTTGTTGTTGTCACAGATTCACTGACACTGTGTATGTGTATAATGTATGTATGTATGTACCCACCTAGTTGTACTCACCTAGTTGTGCTTGCGGGGGTTGAGCTCTGGCTTTTTGGTCCCACCTCTCAACCGTCAATCAACAGGCGTACAGGCTCCTGAGCCTATTGGGCTCTATCATATCTACACTTGAAACTGTGTATGTGTGTGTGAGTGTGTACTCACCTATTTGTGTCAGCAGGATCGAGCATTGACTCTTGAATCCCGCCTTTTGAACCATCGGTTCTTTATAGCAATGACTTCAGTCCTATTTCCCTATCATACCTAGTTTTAAAATTATGAATAGAATTTGCTTCCATAACCTGATCTTTAAGTGCATTTCATTTTTCCACTCTCACACTAAAAGAAAAGTTCCTAATATCTCTGTGACTCATCTGAGTTTCCAGCTTCCACCCATGTCCCCTCGTTCTGTTACTATTCCGTGTGAACATTTCGTCTATGTCCACTCTGCCAATTCCCCTGAGTATTTTATACGTTCCTATCATATCCCCCCTCTCCCTTCTCCTTTCTAGTGTCGTAAGGAGCAGTTCCTTCAGGCGCTCTTTGTACCCCATCCCTCATAACTCTGGGACGAGTCTCGTTGCAAACTTCTGAACGTTTTCCAGTTTCCTTATGCGTTTCTTCAGATGGGGGACCCCATGATGACGCAGCACACTCTAAGACTGGGCTCACGTTGGCAGTGTAAGGCGCCCTAAATGCCTCTTACTTAGGTTTCTGAACAATGTTCTAACATTTGCCAGTGTAGAGTACGCTGCTGTTGTTATCCTATTTACATGTGCCTCAGGAGATAGATTAGGTGTTACGTCCACGCCCAGGTTTCTTTCTCGCGTCGTCACAGGTAGGGAGTTCTCCCTTCATTGTGTACTGTTCCTTTGGTCTCCTATCACCTTTAGTAACTTTACATTTGCTCGTGTTGAACTCCAGTAGCCATTTCTCTGACCATCTTCTGTCAAGTCTTCTTAGAGGATCCTACAATTCTCATCTGTCAATACTCTTCTCATCAACTTGGTGTCATCCGCGAACATCGACATGTAGGAATCAACTCCAGTAAACACTAGTCGTTAAAATATATTAAAAATAGAATTGGTCCATGCACCGATCCTTGAGATACTCCACTCGTTACTGTTCGCCAGTCCGATTTCTCGCCCCTTACCGTAACTCTTTGGCTCCTTCCTGTTAGGTAGTTCCTTATCCATGCTAGGGCCTTTTCTCCCACCCCCGCCTGCCTCTCGAGTTTGAATAGCAGCCTAGTTGTGCTTGCGGGGGTTGAGTTCTGCACTTTCGGCCCGCTTCTCAACCGTCAGTCAACTGTGTCTAACTACTACTACTACTTTTTTTTTACACCACACACACACACACACACCAAGAAGCAATCCGTGACAGCTGACTAACTCCCAGGTATCTATTTACTGCTAGGTAACAGGGGCATAGGGTGAAAGAAACTCTGCCCATTGTTTCTCGCCGGCGCCCGGGATCGAACCCGGGACCACAGGATCACGTGCCCAGCGTGCTATCCGCTCGGCCACCGGCACCGGTGTGTGTGTGTGTGTGTGTGTGTGTGTGTGTGTGTGTACTCACCTAGTTGTACTCACCTAGATGTGCTTGCAGGGGTTGAGCGGGGTTGGTGTTCCCTCCCTTATCTCAAGGACTTCTCCTTGCTCTGAGGAGAAGACTTCCTGGAATTTCTTATTGAGTTCCTCGCACACTTCCTTGTCGTTTATAGTGAATCTTTCTGCCCCTATCCTCAGTTTCATTACCTGTTCCTTCACTGTTGTTTTCCTCCTGATGTGGCTATGCAGCAATTTGGGTTGAGTCTTTGCCTTGCTCGCTATATCATTTTCATATTGCCTCTCTACCTCTCTTCTCACCCTGACGTATTCATTCTTGGCGCTCTGGTATCTTTCTCTGCTCTCTAGTGTTCTGTTGTTTCTATAGTTTCTCCACGTCCTTTTACTTAGCTGCTTTGCTAGGTTCCAACTCTGATTAAACCATGGGTTTCTCATCTCCATTTCATTTTTTTCATTTTGGACTGGGACGAACTTGTCTGCTGCCTCCTTACACTTCTGTGTGATGTGGTCCATCATGTCTTGAACCGTCTTTCCTCTGAGCTCCGTTTCCCAAGCTATTTCAGTTCAGAATTTTCTCATCTCATAGTTTCCCTTCCGGAATGCTGGCCCTCTTGTTTTCTGGTCCCTTCCTTGAGTCCATTAACCCTTCTTCGACCAGATATTCAAACAACAGTTCACTATGATCACTCATACCCACAGGGGCTTCAAGACCGATTTCCCTTATGTCTGAATCGTTCAGAGTGAATACTAGGTCGAGTCTTGATGGTTCATCATTGCCTCTCACTCTCGTGGGACCCTTGACATGCTAACTTAAAAAGTTTCTAATCGTCACCTCTAGCAGTTTCGCTCTCCATATTTCCTCACCTCCATATGGTTCTCTGTTTTCCCAGTCTATCCTTCCATGATTAAAGTCCCCCCATGATGAGCAGATGGGATCGTTTTCTACAGGCAGCAGCGGCTCCTCTCTTCATGATAATGTTAACTTCTATGTTGTTTCTGTCATTATCTTGCCTGGGTCTTCTTTCATTTGGTGGTGGGTTATATATCACTGCTACTACTACTCTTGGTCCTCCCATCGTCATGGTGCCTGTTATGAAATCTCTGAACCCTTCGCAGCCCAACACAAACCCTCTCCTCGAAACTCCATTCCTTTCTCATCAGTAGAGCCACTCCGCCTCCTCCCTTTCCTTCCCTCTCTTTCCTTATTACAGTGTAGTCCTGGGGAAAAACCGCATTCGTTATGATTCCTGAGAGTTTGGTTTCTCTGAGTCCAATTACATCTGGGTCTACTTCTTTTGTTCTTTCCCTAAGGTCACTGGCCTTGTTTGTAATCCCATCTATGTTCGAATACATGACCTTGAAGCTGACTCTCTTCTGTCCCTTCTCAGTTTCTGTTGATTCCACTGGAGTTGGGGGGCAAGGGATGTCAGGGATGGCTGAGCCTAGGAAGAAGGTTCTGGGGGGTCTGGGGTGTGAGGAGTTTGGGAGGATCTGGAACAGGGGGGCTAGGGGGGGGGGGTCTGTCGTGATGCGGCTGAGGGGGTCCGGGGTTAGGGGTTAGTTGGGCATGTGATGGGGGAGCTGGAGGTCGGGCATGTGGTGGGAGGTCACGGGTTGGGGTATGCTGGGTAGACTGGGGTGGGTTGACAGGGAGGTCAGGGGATGGGTATAGGAGGGGAGCCTGGGTATGGGGGGCCGGGAGGGAGGGAGGGGGGGGGTTGGAAGGAGAGCTTGGGGGAGGGGGGAACTGGGAAGGGCACAGGCTGGAGAAACAGGGTAGGGCATGGGGTGCAGGAACAATGAGGGTCTGGGGGTAGGGGTTGGGGAAGAAAAAGGGCATGGGGGAAACATGGGAGGGTCTGGGGTCAGGGAACATGGGGGCATGGTCTGAGGGAGGGACTTTACTGTCTGGGGAGATGCAGGTGATTGGTGGGGGATGGCTGAGGGGTTGGTTGGTGGGAGGCTTCTGTTACAATCCCCCCTGAAAGGAGCCTTCCATCAGCTTCGTCCCCTGTTTCCAGGAGGTTGCATACCCTGTGCTGGATTGAATTCTGATTTTCCCTGAGTCTCTTTATCTCCTCTCTGGCTTCCTCTAACTCACTCCTTTGGCTCTGTATTAATGCTTGCATTTTCTGCAGGTCTCTGCCAAACCCCTCTTTCATGTCCTGCAGGTCTCTGCTGAATCCCATTTTCATTTCATGCAGGTCTCTGTTGAATCCCATTTGCATTGCCTGGAGGTCTCTGCCGAATCCCCCTAATGTCTGGTTGAGCAATTCAAAGGTAGTATCCACCATTCTCTCCTGTCCCTGTATTTGGTGATGTCCCTCCATCATTTTCACTGGCTAAGGGAAAAAACATCCTGACTTTTTCTTGTGCGTGTGTTTGTGTTTATGTGTAAGTGTGTTTGTTGTATGTGTGTGTTGTGTGTGTGTGCGTGCAAGTGCGTGCGTGAGTGAGCGTGTTCGCGTGTGTGTGTTTGTAGGGAAGGGGATGCCTGGGAAACTGGGGGTGGGGGTGTCACTTCAGGTCAGGTGGTCAGATGGTGGGAGGGAGTAAGGGAACTGGAGGGGTCCCACTGTGTGGGGAGGGGTTTGGGTGTAGGGTGGGGGGAATATCTGGTATGCTACAGAGGCAGTGTGAAAAAGGGAGGGATAATGAATGTGTGTGTGTGTGTATTTCTGTTCAATTGTAGGGGGGAAGTGGGAGTGGGGGGGAGTATTTTGGTAGAGTTAGTTGGGGGAGCGTGCGTGCGTGAGTGCGCGTGAGTGCGCGTGAGTACGTGTGTGTACGTGTGCGTGCGGAGTAAGTGTATGGGGAGGTTAGAGGGGGAGATATGAGGAGGTTAGGGGGAGAGATATTGGGAGAAAGGGGGAGAGGCACAGAAAAGAACTATTTGTGTATGCTTAGGGGGAAGGAGGGGGAGGAGGAGGAGGGTGATAGATAGGAGGTATGGTCAGTTGTCCAACAGTTGTCAACTAAGCGTCAAAGGCCTCTATCTAGCCGGTTCACATGAAGGGGGAGGGGGGGGGGGAGTGTTTCGGGAAAGATGGGATGGGAAAGAGCGGGGTAGGGGTTTGGGGTTACCCTGTGACTGGAGTGATGTTTCACATAAATAAAAACGTTTCGAATTTTGATTAACTCCATCCCTTTACTGTGTGTATGTGTGTTTGCTTGTGTATGGGTTTGCTTGTGTATGTGTTTGCTTGTGCGTGTGCGTGTCACGAGGGTCCCCTATGTGTCACACTTCTACCCGGAATGAGCCACTTTGAGAGTCTAAATATATATGATAAATTGAACAAGATTTATCTTATGATTGACCTGACTGTACATCAGTTAACTGACAGATGCAGGCAGTACTCACCGGCCAAAACCGTCCCACTCACACAACCAGGTGAGTTTATAATGATGTCCATATGTCGAGGTCCTCGGTGGAGTCGTCGTCTCTCCGAGTGGTGTCTAGTCCCATTCTTCCACTGAGCGTGTGTGTGTGTGTGTGTTTGTGTGTGTGTGTGTGTGTGTGTGTGTGTGTGTGTGTGTGTGTGTGTGTGTGTGTGTGTGTGTGTGTGTGTGTGTGTGTGTGTGTGATTGTGTGTGTGTGTGTGTGTGTGTGTGTGTGTGTGTGTGTGTGTGTGTGTGTGTGTGTGTGTGTGTGTGTGTGTGTACTCACCTATTTGTGCTTGCGGGGGTTGAGCTTTGGTCTCTTTGGTCCCGCTGTGTGTGTGTGTTTGTGTGTGTGTGTATGTGTGTGTGTGTGTGTGTGTGTGTGTGTGTGTGTGTATGTATGTACGCACCTATTTGTACTCACTTATTTGTGCTTGCGGGGGTTGAGCTTTGGCTCTTTGGTCCCGCCTCTCAACTGTCAATCAACTGGTGCACAGATTCCTGAGACTACTGGGTTCTATCATATCTAATGCATTCCATCCGTTAACTGCTCTGACACTGAAAAAGTTCCTTCTAACGTCCCTGTGGCTTATGTGGGTACTCAATTTTCCCCTGTGTCCCCTTGTTCGCATACCACCAGTGTTGAAAAGTTTATCCTTGTTACCCGGGTCGATTCCCCTGAGGATTTTGTAGGTTGTAATCATGTCTCCCTTTACTCTTCTGTCTTCTAGTGTCGTAAGGTGCATTTCCCGCAGCCTTTCCTCATAACTCATGCCTCTTAGTTCTGGGACTAGTCTAGTGGCATACCTTTGGACTTTTTCCAGCTTCGTCTTGTGCTTGACAAGGTACGGGCTCCATATTGGGACCGCATACTCCATTATTGGTCTTACATATGTAGTGTACAAGATTCTGAATGATACCTTGGTTCCTGAACGTTGTACTGATGTTAGCCAGCCTCGCATATGCCGCCGACGTTATTCATTTAATGTGGGCTTCAGGAGACAGGTTTGGTGTGATATCAACTCCTAGATACACCTACTCGTAGATCAACTCCACACACAACTCGTGGGTGTGTTTGTGTGTGTGTACTCACCTAATTGTACTCACCTAATTGTGCTTGCGGGGGTTGAGCTTTGGCTCTTTGGTCCCGCCTCTCAACTGTCAATCAACTGGTGCACAGATTCCTGAGACTACTGGGTTCTATCATACCTACATTTGAAACTGTGTATGGAGTCAGCCTCCACCACCAACCCGTTCTCACACAAGACAGCACATATATGACTTAATGCTTAAAGTCAATATGTTGAATATGAATTAGTAAATATGTGATATATTCCCAGTTACTTTTTTTACCAAGGCCCAAACTCTTCCTCACGTACCAATTTACGTGTCACAGTACCCGTCCGTCAACATAGATAGCAGAATATTCGTGATTGGCTCAATTATAAGGAAAATTGTAGTTTTCAGGTCCCACATGGGTTGTGAAATTTACCTACTATTGTCCATGCTCTTAAAATATTACAGATCAGCTACTTCCTATTAAAGGCTCGTAATTTTGTTTTGAGAAATATTAGTTGTTCTTAGTAAATTATAATAAGCACTAAAAATTATTACATAGAATAACAGTCCTTCACCAATCAATATTATATACCATAGTTTGTGCTTTACAAATCTTTAAAGGATGTTTTGTAGGAACGCTAACAGAAAACGATGTTACATTGGAATGTCTATGGGGTAAACTACTGCAAACAGGACGGTATTGTGTCTACTATACCAACTATAGCTAGGATGGGTATATTGTCACCTACCGCCTGTTAGGTGGGAAAGGGGTCCAATACCACCCACAGGATGGGTATGAGGGTCACATCCACCCACAGGATGAGTATGGGGATCACATCCACCCACAGGAAGGGTATGGGGTCCAATACCACCCACAGGATGAGTATGGCGTCCACTACAACCCACAGGATGGGTATGGGGCTCCAACCACCCATAGAATGGGTATGGGGCTCCAACCACCCATAGAATGGGTATGGGGCTCCAACCACAAATAAAATGGGTATAGGGTCCAATAACACCCACTGGATGTGTATTGCGTCCATTGCCGCGCGTCGAGCTCGAAAACCGCAGCATTCATCTCAGAACCATGCCTATTTCACACAGATTCCTTAATAAACGTAAGAGTTTTATATGTCACAAGAAAGATAGAAATATAAGCTTCATTCTAAATACCTTACCATGGGCATATTTAAATTTAAAGAGAAGATACGTGTACTTTTATAATAGCCGAGCTTTAACCCCGGACAGATTGATCGACCGAGCAACTCTCTCTTAGAACAATGTTTATTTCACGTGAATTCGTTAATAAACATATATGTTTTATATGTCTCAAGAAAGGCAGACATATAAGCTTCACTTTAAACACTTTACCATGGACATATTTAAAGTTCTAATGAAGATACATGTATTTTAAAAATTACGGAGCTCCCACCCCGTACAGACTGAACGACAGAGCAACTCTCTCAGATCAATGTTTATTTCACGTAAATTCGTTAATAAACACAAATGTTTTATGTCTTAAGCAAGATAGAAATAAGAGCTTCATTTTAAATACATTACAATAGACATATTTATAGCTCAAGTGAAGATACATATGTTTTTATAGTAGCGCTCAGTAGCTTGTCGAGCATGGAGTGCAGACGCCTACGCACTTGCCGATATATTGTATAATTAACAAAGATACGCTAATAAAGCCTAAAATCTTATATGCCTCCAGAAAGATCGAGATATGAACATTATTATGATTTCACCAAATGAAATATATCATGTTCGAGAACAAAGATATATCAATTTTAAATTAAGTTTCGACTCTTGCTCGGGCGAGAGAGCGGGAGCGACTCTCGCCCCATCTATTGGAGATTCTGTCCACTAAAGACCCAAAGCAACTCAAACCCTCCTAGCATTATTTAAGTAATGAAGTAATGTGGTATATTTACTATAATGTGGGTGCTGAATGCAGAACATGAGAAAACATATATTTACTCCAAACTAATATAATTTCATTATGAAATAAGTAAATAAGTAGCATCAAAGGAAGTCGACGGTCCAAGCGTCAATGTTGTGGAGCGACTTATCCAAGATATATCGTTGTTTAGAAAGTGTTTGTTGGCATATCCAGTTGTCGCACTTCTCTGCACAAATTATCACAAATATAAATTATAATGTTAACAAGTAGAATACGTATTTTTAATAAAATCTAACATAACTAGCCAGAAAACATTTAACATTTATTAAAAAAATATATGTTTGGAAGTTAAATCGACTTCATAGGACAATTGTTTTGTTATATCAACCAATATATCTTTGTTATATTGTTTTTGTTATATCAACCAATCCTTGTAAAAATTTATTGTATGTATGTACCTTACCTAAATAAAATTGTATTGTATTGTATATATACTCGTTATTCGTTGACATGCGTTCGCTACTTTAACTACCATGTACTGTACTTATGTAAAATCTCCCATGTCAAGTTCAAGTTCAAGTATGTTTATTGAGATAAGCAATAAATACATCTCAAAGGGATAGAGTAGCTTAGGCTATTTCTACCCCCCCCCCCTCTACTTCAAGTCCCTCAAGGGGCGCACAAATTCAGTGAGTACAAATAGACAAATAACATTACAAGAATCCCATTTAATCTCCCATGTCTCTTCGCTCATCTCACCGAACCCTACAGGCTCTGTGATATATTGTTTAATTAATTGAGATTCACAAATAAAGCTGATAATTGTATCTGTTAACAAAAAGGCAGAGCTTAGTTTAGTTCATTTATTATGCACCCCATACCCATCCTATGGGCGATAGTGGAGTGTTACAGAGGCACATAATGGGCTCAGGGACTGAGCCCCACAATTCATATAGCCAAGGAAGTTATAATCTTGATAAGCTAGTTACAAAAGTCAATGCACATTGTCACATCAACAATGGGCTCGAGACCGACCACAAGTACAGTTTATAATTTAAGCAACTGACATATATGGAGGGCTAGTGTCACAATTGATATGTTTATCCTACACATAACCCCCTCTCCCCCATCCAATGGGCAGCGGTGGATAGGTTACAATCAAGTCGTTTTTTGCTTTTTATTTAGAGATTAGATCTTATTGGGTGCGGAAAGATATTCATATTTTAAAGAAGGCTTCTTGGCTGATGCACTCCATTGATGGAAAATATACAACCTTTTGAAAATCAATGTTAGTTTGATCTAGATATTGTAATTAACGCAGTTACCTTGTGTTATTCTTCACCTATATCTTTTTCTGGTTAATCCCTATTTACATTATGCAGTTCAGGTTTCGTCGCCAGACTATAGTTTTTAGTTTAGTTAATTTATCACATAATGGGTTCAGGGACTGAACACACACTATATTTATCTAAGCAAGTTACAATCTTGAGGAGCTAGCCACAAAATTCATAACACATCGTCACATCAACAACGTGGGTTCGAGATCGACCACAAGTACAGTTTCTAAATTAAGCAAATGCCATATGTGGAGAGCTAGTGTCACAATTGATATGATTGGCCTGCACATTTCCACAGTGGTTTGCTTGGGTTCTTTTAATTATCTTAGATACCATTGAAGAGAACCTCCTAGGTACTATAGTGTATATATGCTGGTAAGAAGTATAATTATCCTGAGAAATCGTGTAAATTATGTTGTACGAGTGCTTCCAGTTAAGTAACATAGTTCATTTGTGTGCGCGTGCTTGAAGAGGAAATGTTATCCCCCCCCCCCCCCATTGTAAATATTTGTGGGTTTCAGACCATACGACCACGGCTTACCCTCGCCGCGGTCGAGGGTAAGAACACCGGATGTATACCCAGTATTACAAGTATACATTAGCAATAACAATTATGGAAAGTTCCTTCACCTATACATAGACAAGAGACTGAACTTCAGCACCCACATACAACACATAAGGGGATGCTCTGAGAGAGAGAGAGGGAGAGTAAAATTATCCACTGAGGTCTGATTAAGTCCTTTTGGGGACCTTAATCATTAGGACGTCCAATGATGAACGCAAAGTGAGGCGTATTCAGATGGTATATTGACAACATTCAGCATATCTCATAATGACCTAGTAGTACTTGGTGCACAAATACCTTTTGCAAAGGAATCGCAAAACATAATTAAACACAACTGTACCGTACAGTGTTATATATTTATTTCAGTTTGAACAATTTTTAACATTAACATTCCAACATTCATTTTAGCAAGTTCTCTCAGAATGACGTGTGGGTTAGCAATGTCAAAGGCTGACTTAAGATCTAGGAAAGTGGTATATGACCTATCAGTATGCAGGGTGAGGAATGTGGTAATACAGTGATGTACACTCTTTCCATGCATAAAGCCATATATCTGGGGAGACAACATATTAATAATTTTGTAAAGGAGACGGTTGAGAACATCCTCTCAAGACACTTATAGAGACAACTAGTGTGGGAGATTGGGCGAAAAGCACTCGGCTGGTGAGGTTTAGGAATGGGAATAATAACACTGTTGGTCCATAACTTAGGAAGCTCCCCAGTTACATAGCACATATTATACAATTGAAGAAAGGTATTCCCTGGAACTAGCAGAAGCATATGCAGTATGCCGTCAGTAACTCCATCCTCCCCGGGTGATGTAGCTTTGCCTTTATGTAGAGCAGAATCTAGTTCGTATTCAGTAAAAGCATGTCACAGTCATCCTCTTGATGAAGCATGAAGTCAAGGAACCTTGCCCTATCAGTATATCTATCATTTAGTTCATTCTGTGAGGGCAGAGGAAGACTGTCAAAGCTGGAAGTCGTGGCCCAAGCATCAACAAGCTCATTTGCTCTGTGCAGAGGATTAGGGTACGAGATCTCTGCAGCATTTTTCCCTTTGATCTTGTTGATATCCTTCCATGCCCGACTTAGTGGCGTGTGAGAATTGAGACCACGGACAAAAGTTTCCCAGTCTGTCTGCCTCAGCTCCACCATACGTTCCCTGGCCTTAGCCAGAGCCGCTTGAAAGAGCCGAAGCATTTCAACAGTGCGGGTCCTTCTACAAGCTAGTCCAATTATTCTGGCAGTGCGTTTTAGTGTCTGCAATTTAGAATCATTATAATAAACATAAGTGCTATGACCAGTGTAATTTGGGTTACGTGGCCTGGACGATGAATCAAGTGATTCTATAAACTGTTCGAGAGTACCTGTGAGCTCATTGTTAAAATCTTCAACTGATGAAGGCTCAGATGAACTGCACCAATCTGACACATGAGCAACAAGATTGTCTCGTTGATCGATGGGCACAGCCAGCCTCTTCCGCTTGAACACTCCACCAGGGAGGATAGAGCTTCCAATGCTTACAGTGACTAATATGGCCAGATGATCAGACGCCATATCTGGCACTATTGACGAGGCGCACACGGTGTGGGAGACGTTGAAACCGAGACAGACCAAGAATACCTCCGTAGATATTCGTCGGTTCAAGGTCACCCACAATCTGTGCATCATCGTGACTACCTAATAGTGACACCAGTTGGTTGCCGTTACGATTACTGAACTGCGAATTACCAATATTCCTATGTCTAGCGTTATAATCACCTCTAATGATGGTAGGCTCAGTCTGAATACAGATAGGAAGGTCAGCATAATTAAAGTTACAAGGAGTCGATTATTTAGTACATAGTTGTTTTTCTCTTAAACTGGATGATAGAGGGGGAGTCTTTAACGTGATTGGGAATACATACATACATACATACATACATACATACATACATACATACATACATACAAACATACATACATACATACATACAAACATACATACATACATACGTACATACATACATACATACATACATGCGTACATACATACATACATACATCCATACATACATACATACATACATACATACATACATACATACATACATACATACATACATACATACATGCATGCGTACATCCATCCATACATACATACATACATACATACATACATACATACATACATACATACATACATACATACAAACATACATACATACATACGTACATACATACATACATACATGCGTACATACATACATACATACATCCATACATACATACATACATACATACATACATACATACATACATACATACATACATACATACATACATACATACATACATGCATGCGTACATCCATCCATACATACATACATACATACATACATACATACATACATACATACATACATACATACATACATGCATGCATACATACATACATACATACATACATACATACATACATACATACATACATACATACATGCATGCATACATACATACAAACATGGGAGAATGGGGACCCCCATCGTGGTGCAGATACGTGGCGAGCTAAACTCTTGGAAGTGGCAACAAGGAATTTTCTGAGCCAGCATGTCAAGGAAACCACAAGAATGAGAGGCAATGATGAACCAGCTAGACTCGACTTAATATTCACCCTGAATGAGTCAGAAATAAGGGAAGTCAAAGTTGAAGCCCCCATAGGAATGAGTGACCACAGTGTACTGACCTTTGAGTACTTGGTGGAGGTAGGGATAACCTATCCAAAGATGGGAGTGGAGGGGAAAAGACTGAATTACCGAAGAGGAAAATATGACGAGATGAGGAACTTCCTCAGGGGAATACCATGGGAAACAGAACTTAGAGACAAGAATGTGCAGGTCATGATGAATATTGTCACCCAAAAGTGCCAGGAAGCTGCAGACAGGTTTATCCCCGTCCAAAAGGAGAAAAACGAAAAACAACAGAAAAACCCATGGTTCAACCAGGAATGCAAGGTAGCGAAACAACTGAGCAAAAGAACATGGAGAAACTACAGAAATAACAGAACACCAGAGAGCAGGGAGAGATACCAGAGGGCCAGAAATGAGTACATCAGAGTGAGGAGGGAAGCAGAGAGACAGTTTGAAAATGACATCGCGAGTAAAGCCAAGACCCAACCAAAGCTGCTCCACAGCCATATCAGGAGGAAAACAGCAGTGAAGGAACAAGTGATGAAGCTGCGGAAAGGGGAGAACAGATATACAGAGAATGACAAGGAGGTGTGTGAAGAACTCAACAAGAGATTCCAGGAGGTCTTCACAATAGAACAAGGAGAAGCCCCTGCACTAAATGAGGAGGCGGCAAACCAAGCAACCTTGGAGGAATTTGACCTCACCAGTGATGAGGTCAAAAGGTGTCTGCTGGAGCTAGATGTGACAAAGGCTGTTGGGCCTGATAGAATCTCACCATGGATACTAAAGGAAAGTGAAGAAGCACTAAGTGTGCCACTCTCTATGGTGTATAACAGGTCACTGGAAACAGGAGACTTACCAGAAAGTTGGAAGACAGCTAACGTGGTCCCAATATACAAAAAGGGTGACAGGCAAGAGGCACTGAATTACAGGCCAGTTTCCTTAACTTGTATACCATGCAAGGTGCTGGAGAAGATCGTGAGGAAAAGGCTCGTAGAGCATCTGGAGGGAAATAACTTTGTAATGCACCACCAACATGGGTTCAGAGATGGTAGATCGTGCCTCACAGGTTTAATAGAATTTTATGACCAGGCAACGAAAATTAGGCAGGAAAGAGAAGGGTGGGCCGACTGCATTTTCCTGGATTGCCAAAAAGCCTTTGACACAGTACCCCATAAAAGGCTGTTAAAAAAGTTGGAGCAACAGGCAGGAGTAAAAGGGAAGGTGCTCCAGTGGATAAGGGAGTACTTAAGCAACAGGAAACAGCGAGTAACTGTGAGGGGAAAGACATCAGAGTGGCGAGATGTCACCAGCGGAGTCCCACAGGGCTCAGTACTTGGACCCATCCTGTTTCTAATATATGTGAACGATCTTCCAGAGGGTATAGACTCATTCCTCTCGATGTTTGCTGATGATGCAAAAATTATGAGAAGAATCAAGACGGATGAAGATAGACAGAGACTACAGGATGACCTGGATAAACTGGAGGAATGGTCTAGAAAATGGCTGCTGAAGTTCAACTCTGGAAAGTGTAAGGTGATGAAATTAGGCGAAGGGAGCAGGAGGCTGAACACAAGGTATCATCTGGGAGGGGAAATCCTGCAAGAATCAAATAGAGAGAAGGATCTGGGGGTTGATATCACACCGAACCTGTCCCCAGAGGCCCACATCAAAAGAATATCATCAGCGGCATATGCTAGACTGGCCAACATAAGAACTGCCTTCAGAAACTTGTGTAAGGAATCTTTCAGAACCCTGTATACCACTTATGTAAGACCAATCTTGGAGTATGCAGCTCCAGCCTGGAGTCCATACCTAGTTAAACACAAGACAAAGTTAGAGAAGATTCAGCGGTATGCCACCAGGCTCGTCCCGGAACTGAGAGGATTGAGCTACGAGGAAAGGCTAAAGGAGCTGAACCTCACATCCCTGGAAAACAGAAGAGTAAGGGGAGACATGATAACCACCTACAAAATTCTCAGGGGAATTGACAGGGTGGACAAAGACAAACTCTTCAGCACGGGTGGGACACGAACAAGGGGACACAGGTGGAAACTTAGTACCCAGACGAGCCACAGAGACGTTAGAAAGATTTTTTCAGTGTCAGAGTAGTTAATAAATGGAATGCACTAGGAAGTGATGTGGTGGAGGCTGACTCCATACACAGTTTCAAATGTAGATATGATAGAGCCCAGTAGGCTCAGGAATCTGTACACCAGTTGATTGACAGTTGAGAGGCGGGACCAAAGAGTCAAAGCTCAACCCCGCAAGCACAATTAGGTGAGTACATACATACATACATACATACATACATGCGTATATAAATACATGCGTATATACATGCGTATATAAATACATACATACATACATACATTACATACATACATGCATGCGTACATACATACATCCATCCATCTATCCATACATACATACATACATACATACATACATACATACATACATACATACATACATACATACATACATACATACATACATACATACATGCATACATACATACATACATACATACATACATACATACATACATACATACATACATACATACATACATGCATACATACATACATGCATGCATGCGTACATACATACATCCACCCATCTATCCATTCATACATGCATACATACATACATACATACATACATACATACATACATACATACATACATACATACATACATACATACATACATACATACATGCATACATACATACATACATACATACATACATACATACATACATACATACATACATACATACATGCATACATACGTACATACATACATACATGCATACATACATACATACATACATACATACATACATACATACATACATACATACATACATGCATACATACATACATACATACATACATACATACATACATACATACATACATACATACATACATACATGCATACATACATACATACATGCATGCATGCATACATACATACATCCATCCATCTATCCATTCATACATGCATACATACATACATACATACATACATACATACATACATACATACATACATACATACATACATACATGCATACATACATACATACATACATACATACATACATACATACATACATACATACATGCATACATACATACATACATACATACATACATACATACATACATACATGCATACATACATACATACATACATACATACATACATACATACATACATACATACATGCATACATACATACATACATACATACATACATACATACATACATACATACATACATACATACATACATACACGTCCAGTCAGCATATAGCTATTTCGGGACAAAATCCAATACAGTTTATATTGGTGAGACGCCACTGTGATGAGGAGTTTAAATATCACAGGAACTGTAGGTTAATGTGTGACATAGGTGAGGTTAGATGAAGCATCTACAAGCATCAGTTGGAGGCTGATGGAGTGTTGTGGAGGCTGCTGGTACTATGCCCAGATGTTGGAGGGTGGATTTGACTCTCCCACCCTCCCTACAACTCCCCCCTTCCCCCCACATTGACCGCAGTACGTCTAAGGTTACTTTCCACTCTCGCTTACCAAGGGTATAACCCCCCCCCCCCAACACACACACATGCATCAGATTCTTAACTTACAATATTTATGCAGGCGATGAGTCACAATAACGTGGCTGAAGTATGTTGACCAGACCACACACTAGAAATTGAAGGGACGACGACGTTTCGGTCCGTCTTGGACCATTCTCAAGTCTCACTATCGACTTGAGAATGGTCCAGGACGGACCGAAACGTCGTCGTCCCTTCAATTTCTAGTGTGTGGTCTGGTCAACTTACAATATTTATGATTTACCAATTTATGTTACTACACTGACTCTCAATTTCACAATATTGTATAAACTTTGATGAATCGCTCGTCTATGGGTCATCCAATAATGTTAGCAAACTTCTAGATGTTACCACTGCTAGGTTTAGGCTCAGCTACAAGTACCTCTGGGAGTTTGTAACATCTGATGATGTAGATTTGACTAAATGTAAACTCTGTCAGCAGAACTATTCGCATACTTTGCGTCATTATATAATGGAATGTGAAAAATCGCGGAATTTAAAGATAACAACATCAATAGTGTCCATGAAATGTGTAAGTACTTCATTCATAATGATGTGCTGCCCGAAATCTTAGCGAAGTATCCAAAATTTGCTTACTGTAGGTAATGCATACACATGACTGTAAAGCTGCCGCCCAGTTGGGTGGGTGTGGAGCACATGACTGTAAAGCTGCCGCCCAGTTGGGTGGGTGTGGAGCACATGACTGTAAAGCTGCCGCCCAGTTGGGTGGGTGTGGAGCACATGACTGTAAAGCTGCCGCCCAGTTGGGTGGGTGTGGAGCACATGACTGTAAAGCAGCCGCCCAGTTGGGTGGGCGTGGAGCACATGACTGTAAAGCAGCCGCCCAGTTGGGTGGGTGTGGAGCACATGACTGTAAAGCAGCCGCCCAGTTGGGTGGGTGTGGAGCACATGACTGTAAAGCTGCCGCCCAGTTGGCTGGGTGTGGAGCACATGACTGTAAAGCTGCCGCCCAGTTGGGTGGGTGTGCAGCAAGACTAGTAACTGTGCGACTCCTCATAGATGTAAAGTGCCTTGTATAGTGACTGTTGTGAGCCTCTTGTTGAATCACTTGTGACACAAAAGATTACTGATGTGTGTATTTGTGGTGGTGATTAAATATGTATGTGTATGTATATATGTATACGTATGAATATGTACATGTATGCATAAGTATGTGTACATTAATAATTTTGTAACTAGCGTCAAAAGATTGTTATTTGCTTAGCTAAACGAACTAGAGGGTTCAGTTCCTGAACCGATTATGTGCCTCTGTAATCCTTTACACCACCGCCCACGGGATGTGTATTATGGGGTGCATAATAAAGAAAGAAAATGAATGGACCGAACCCCACAATTCATTTAGCTAAGCAAGTTACAATCTTGATGAGCTAGTTACAAAATTCACTATAAGTCGTCACATCATAAATGGGTTCGAGATGGACCACAAGTAGTGCATTACATAATTTATCAGTATTGAGCAGCCTGTGATCCCCGCCTGGCTGGATACTGATACCTAGGTAATTTTCATGTGTCCGGACACCGGCAATAAGGTGGTATTATTTATTTAACTTAAGATATATATATTTTTAAATGTTGTCACATTAACGGCTACATCTTCCTTTCTTCTGACATATAGATTTTTAAGATTAATTAAAATATATGGAAACTAATTATACAATTTATTGGCTGGTGTGCAGGGCTTCACACTCTCAGAGCTAGCCATCAAGTAACTATCAAAACGCATATATCTTCGTTTTCACTTCAGTTATATTTATGACAAAGGATTTTAAATGTAGCCTATATTTCTACCTTTCAGATGACATAAATACTTTTGTTAATTACAATATCTAGATCAAACTAACATTGATTTTCAAAAGGTTGTATATTTTCCATCAATGGAGAGCATCAGCCAAGAAGCCTTCTTTAAAATATGAATATCTTTCCTCACCCAATAAAATCTAATCTCTGAATAAAACGCAAAAAACGACTTGATTGTAACCTATCCACCGCTGCCCATTGGATGGGGGAGAGGGGGTTATGTGTAGGATAAACATATCAATTGTGACACTAGCCCTCCATATATGGCAGTTGCTTAAATTATAAACTGTACTTGTGGTCGGTCTCGAGCCCATTGTTGATGTGACAATGTGTATTGACTTTTGTAACTAGCTTATCAAGATTATAACTTGCTTGGCTATATGAATTGTGGGGCTCAGTCCCTGAGCCCATTACGTGCCTCTGTAACACTCCACTATCGCTCATAGGATGGGTATGGGGTGCATAATAAATGAACTAAAATAAGCTCTGCCTTTTTGATAACATATACAATTATAAGCTTTATTTGTGAAGCTCAATTAATTAAACAATATATCAAAGAGCCTGTAGGGTTCGGTGAGATGAGCGAAGAGACATGGGAGATTTTACATAAATACAGTACATGGTAGTTTAAGTAGCGAACGCATGTCAACGAATAACGAGTATATATACAATACAATACAATTTTATTTAGGTAAGGTACATACATACAATAATTTTTTACAAGGATTGGTTGATATAACAAAAACAATATAACAAAGATATATTGGTTGATATAACAAAACAATTGTCCTATGAAGTCGATTTAACTTCCAAACATATATTTTTTTAATAAATGTTAAATGTTTTCTGGCTAGTTATGTTAGATTTTATTAAAAATACGTATTCTACTTGTTAACATTATAATTTAAATTTGTGATAATTTGTGCAGAGAAGTGCGACAACTGGATATGCCAACAAACACTTTCCAAACAACGATATATCTTGGATAAGTCGCTCCACAACATTGACGCTTGGACCGTCGACTTCCTTTGATGCTACATATTTACTTATTTCATAATGAAATTATATTAGTTTGGAGTAAATATATGTTTTCTCATGTTCTGCATTCAGCTCCCACATTATAGTAAATATACCATATTACTTCATTACTTAAATAATGCTAGGAGGGTTTGAGTTGCTTTGGGTCTTTAGTGGACAGAATCTCCAATAGATGGGGCGAGAGTCGCTCCCTCTCTCTCGCCCGAGCAAGAGTCGAAACTTAATTTAAAATTGATATATCTTTGTTCTCGAACATGATATATTTCATTTGGTGAAATCATAATAATGTTCATATCTCGATCTTTCTGGAGGCATATAAGATTTTAGGCTTTATTAGCGTATCTTTGTTAATTATACAATATATCGGCAAGTGCGTAGGCGTCTGCACTCCATGCCCGACAAGCTACTGAGCGCTACTATAAAAACATATGTATCTTCACTTGAGCTATAAATATGTCTATTGTAATGTATTTAAAATGAAGCTCTTATTTCTATCTTGCTTAAGACATAAAACATTTGTGTTTATTAACGAATTTACGTGAAATAAACATTGATCTGAGAGAGTTGCTCTGTCGTTCAGTCTGTACGGGGTGGGAGCTCCGTAATTTTTAAAATACATGTATCTTCATTAGAACTTTAAATATGTCCATGGTAAAGTGTTTAAAGTGAAGCTTATATGTCTGCCTTTCTTGAGACATATAAAACATATATGTTTATTAACGAATTCACGTGAAATAAACATTGTTCTGAGAGAGAGTTGCTCGGTCGATCAATCTGTCCGGGGTTAAAGCTCGGCTATTATAAAAGTACACGTATCTTCTCTTTAAATTTAAATATGCCCATGGTAAGGTATTTAGAATGAAGCTTATATTTCTATCTTTCTTGTGACATATAAAACTCTTACGTTTATTAAGGAATCTGTGTGAAATAGGCATGGTTCTGAGATGAATGCTGCGGTTTTCGAGCTCGACGCGCGGCAATGGACGCAATACACATCCAGTGGGTGTTATTGGACCCTATACCCATTTTATTTGTGGTTGGAGCCCCATACCCATTCTATGGGTGGTTGGAGCCCCATACCCATTCTATGGGTGGTTGGAGCCCCATACCCATCCTGTGGGTTGTAGTGGACGCCATACTCATCCTGTGGGTGGTATTGGACCCCATACCCTTCCTGTGGGTGGATGTGATCCCCATACTCATCCTGTGGGTGGATGTGACCCTCATACCCATCCTGTGGGTGGTATTGGACCCCTTTCCCACCTAACAGGCGGTAGGTGACAATATACCCATCCTAGCTATAGTTGGTATAGTAGACACAATACCGTCCTGTTTGCAGTAGTTTACCCCATAGACATTCCAACGTAACATCGTTTTCTGTTAGCGTTCCTACAAAACATCCTTTAAAGATTTGTAAAGCACAAACTATGGTATTTAATATTGATTGGTGAAGGACTGTTATTCTATGTAATAATTTTTAGTGCTTATTATAATTTACTAAGAACAACTAATATTTCTCAAAACAAAATTACGACCCTTCAATAGGAAGTAGCTGATCTGTAATATTCTAAGAGCATGGACAATAGTAGGTAAATTTCACAACCCATGTGGGACCTGAAAACTACAATTTTCCTTATAATTGAGCCAATCACGAATATTCTGCTATCTATGTTGACGGACGGGTACTGTGACACGTAAATTGGTACGTGAGGAAGAGTTTGGGCCTTGGTAAAAAAAGTAACTGGGAATATATCACATATTTACTAATTCATATTCAACATATTGACTTTAAGCATTAAGTCATATATGTGCTGTCTTGTGTGAGAACGGGTTGCCACCACATCACTTCCTAGTGTATTCCATTTATTAACTATTCTGACACTGAAAAAATTCTTCTAACGTCTCTGTGACTCATCTGGGTACTAAGTTTCCACCTGTGTTCCCTTGTTCGTGTCCCACCCGTGGTGAAGAGTTTGTCTTTGTCCATCCTGTCAATTCTCCTGAGAATTTTGTAGGTTGTTATCATATCTCCTCTTACTCTTCTGTTTTCCAGGGATGTGAGATTCAGCTCCTTTAGCCTTTCCTCACAGCTCAATCCTCTCAGTTCCGGGACGAGCCTGGTGGCATACCGCTGAATCTTCTCTGACTTTGTCTTGTGTTTAACTAGGTATGGACTCCAGGCTTCAGCTGCATACTCAAGGATTGGTCTTACATAGGTGGTATACAGGGTCCTGAACGATTCCTTACATAAGTTTCTAAAGGCATTTCTTATGTTGGCCAGTCTAACATATGCCGCTGATGATATTCTTTTGATGTGGGCCTCTGGGGCCAGGTTCGGTGTGATATCAACCCCCAGATCTTTCTCTCTATTTGACTCTTGCAGAATTTCACCTCCCAGATGATTCCTTGTGTTCAGCCTCCTGCTCCCTACGCCTAATTTCATTACCTTACACTTTCCTGAGATGAAATTTAGCAGCCATTTTCTAGACCATTCCTCCAGTTTGTCCAGGTCATCCTGTAGTCTCTGTCTATCTTCATCCGCCTTGATTCTTCTCATATTTTTTGCATCATCAGCAAACAATGAGAGGAACGAATCTATACCCTCCGGAAGATCGTTTACATATATTAGAAATAGGATGGGTCCAAGTACTGAGCCCTGTGGGACTCCGCTGGTGACATCTCGCCACTCTGATGTAAAGATCGTTTTACATATATTAGAAATAGGATGGGTCCAAGTACTGAGCCCTGTGGGACTCCGCTGGTGACAACTTCCCCCCTCACCGTTACTCGCTGTTTCCTGTTGCTTAACAGGAAACAGTTAACTCCCCTTATCCACTGGAGCACCTTCCTTTTTACTCCTGCCTGTTGCTCCAACTTTTTTAACAGCCTTTCATGGGGTACTGTATCAAAGGCTCTCTGGCAGTCCAGGAAAATGCAGTCGGCCCACCCTTCTCTTTCCTGCCTAATTTTTGTTGCCTGGCCATAGAATTCTATTAAACCTGTGAGGCACGATTTACCATCCCTGAACCCATGTTGGTGGTGCGTTTCAAAGTTATTTCCCTACAGGTGCTCTCCGAGCCTTTTCCTCGTGATCTTTTCCATCACCTTGCATGGTATACAAGTTAGGGAAACTGGCCTGTAGTTCAGTGCCTCTTGCTTTTCACTCTTGTATATTGGGACTACGTTAGCTGTCTTCCAACTTTCTGGTAAGTCTCCTGTTTCCAGTGACCTGTTATACACCATAGAGAGTGGCACACTTAGTGCTTCTGCTCCTTCCTTTAGTATCCATGGTGAGATTCTGTCAGGCCCAACAGTCTTTGTCACATCCAGCTCCAGCAGACACCTTTTGACCTCATCACTGGTGAGGTCAAATTCCTCCATAGTTGCTTGGTTTGCCTTCTCCTCATTTAGTGCAGGGGCTTCTCCTTCTTCTATTGTGAAGACTTCCTGGAATATCTTGTTTCTTCTTTGAATATCTTATTGGAGGTGTTTGAATTCTTCAAACACCACCTTGTCATTCTCTGTGTATCTGTTCTCCCCTTTATGCAGTCTCATCACTTGTTCCTTCACTGCTGTTTTTCCTCCTGATGTGGTTGTGGAGCAGCTTTGGTAGGGTCTTAGCTTTACTCACTATGTCATTTTCAAACTGTCTTTCTGCTTCCCTCCTCACTCTGAGGTACTCATTTCTGGCCCTCTGGTATCTCTCCCTGCTCTCCGGTGTTCTGTTATTTCTGTAGTTTCTCCATGTTCTTTTACTCAGTTGCTTCGCTACCTTGCATTCCTGATTGAACCATGGGTTTTTCTGTTGTTTTTCGTTTTTTCTCCTTGGACGGGGATAAATCTGTCTGCAGCTTCCTGGCACTTCTGGGTGACAAAATCCATCATGTCCTGCACATTCTTGTCTCTAAGTTCTGTTTCCCCTAGCATTCCTATGAGGAAGTTCCTCATCTCGTTATATTTTCCTCTTTGGTAATTTAGTCTTTTTCCCTCTGATCCCATAATTGGATAGGTTATCCCTACCTCCACCAAGTACTCAAAAGTCAGTACACTGTGGTCACTCATTCCTATGGGGGCTTCAACTTTGACTTCCCTTATTTTTAGACTCTTTCAGGGTGAATATCAAGTCGAGTCTAGCTGGTTCATCATTGCCTCTCAATCTTGTGGGTTCCTTGACATGCTGGCTCAGAAAGTTCCTTGTTGCCACTTCCAAGAGTTTAGCTCTCAACATATCTGCACCACCATGTGGGTCCCCATTTTCCCAGTCTCTCTTTCCATGGTTGAAATCGCCATTGAGCGATTTCAGCCATTGAGCCATTCCTGCAGGCAACTGAAGCTGCTCTCTCTATTAATATTAATGGATGCCATGTTGTTCCTATCAAACTCCTGTCTAGGTCTTCTGTCATTTAGGGGAGGGTTGTAAATGACTGCCACTCTTATCTTAGGTCCACCCATTGTTTTAGTTCCTGTTATGTAATCTCTGAATCCGTCACAGTCCGGAATTTCCATCTCATCAAAACTCCAGTCCTTCTATATCAGCAGGGCCACTCCTCCACCTCCTCTCCCTTCCCTCTCTTTCCTTACTATATCGTAGTCCTTTGGAAACACAGCATCTGTTATGACTCCTGACAATTTTGTTTCCGTGAGTCCTATTACATCAGAGTTTTCTTCTTGCGCCCTTTCTGCCAGTTCACTTGCTTTATTGGTAATCCCATCAATGTTTGAGTACATTGCCTTGAAGCTCACTTTCTTATATCCAATTTCACCCTCACTCCCCACAAGTGTAGGAAGTTGTTCCATGGTCATTGCTACCTGGGCAGGCTCATCCTCCTATGCGGTAGTTGCCAGTGGTTCAGGGAAGGTGTAGTGGGGGATAGAAGGCTTAGGTCTTGCTCAGGCATGCTTGGGGCAGGAAGAAGTCCTGGGGGTGAGGGGGCAGGGATTGGTTAGGAAGAGGGCACGCCCTCCTGCGGTATAGTTGACAGGGGTTCGGGGGAGGTGGAGTGCGGGATGGAGGGCTTAGGTCTCGCCTGGGCCTGCTTGGGACAGGAAGAAGTCCAGGGGCTAGGAAAGCAGGGGATACTTGGGATAAGGGGAGAGGGTGGATTTGGGTTTTATGATGGGCATTGTGCAGGGGCAAGGAAGGGTTCATGCTGGGGGATAGTGGGGGGGGGGGCCTATTGGGAGGGGGGGCTGGGGTGTTGCATTCCCCCCCCCCCTCCCCTGGGGTTCCTGAGTTGCTGGATTGGGGTTCCCCACTCCCCTCTAGAATTGCTGGGTTGGAGGCTGAGGTCCCCTGGCTCCCTTCCCTCTCCCTGCGCCTTTTCCTTGCATCTGCTGCCCTTACTATCTTGTCCCTGGTCATGTCCCTCTGAACATATACCTCTTTGTAGTTCCTTGCATACCTCAGTTTGCTCTTCTTTACAAGGATGTCCTCTTTGATGACCTCGCTCTTGAACACTACCTTGATCAACCTCTTTTTGTCTCTCTTGTACTGGCCAATCCGGAAAAACTGTTCTATGTCTCGTTCAGCCCCTTCCATTCCTATCTCCTTTAATATCCCTACCACTGCAGCTTTGTCTTTAGTCCTCGATTCCTCCCTTGTGGAACCCTTTTGTTCCTTCTCACCTACCACTACTACAGCTCTTTTCCTTTCCATTACCTGGCTTGTGCATCTAGCTGCCTCCTGTGAGGATACTGCTTTCATTACAACTTCCTTGACTGTGGACAGTGCTCCTGGGCTCTTCAGCATTTCAGCAAAGGTTGGATCAGTTGTAGGGGTCCCTGCTATTGCTACATCTCCTGGTACCTGGGGGTTGGTCCCCTGGGCCAGAGTCTGATGAGCGCCTGTTTTTAGGCTTTTTATCTCCTTTTTGTGATGCACTTAGTTCTATTTGCAGCTTACATATAGTTTCCCTCAGGTCCTTCAATTCCCCACTGATTTCTTTCCATACCTTAACAATCATCTCCATGTGAGACTCGTCCAGTCCCTCTCCTCCAGCTTCATTCTGTTGTCTTACCATCCAGCTTGACCCTGCGCGCGCGTGTGTGTGTGTGTGCGTGTATTCACCTAGTTGTGTTTGCAGGGGTTGAGCTTAGCTCTTTCTGCCCACCTCTCAACAGTCAATCAACTGTTTACTAACTACTTTTTTTTCCACCACACACACACACACACACACACACACACACACACACACACACACACACATACAAACACACACACACCAGGAAGCAGCCCGTGACAGCTGACTAATTCCCAGGTACCTATTTACTGTTAGGTAACAGGGGCATTCAGGGTGAAAGAAACTTTGCCCATTTGTTTCTGCCTCGTGCGGGAATTGAACCCACGCCACAGAATTACGAGTCCTGCGCACTATTCACCAGGCTACGAGGCCCTTGTTGTGTGTGTGTGTATGTACTCACTTAGTTGTGGTTGTGTGTGTGTGTGTGTGTGTGTGTGTGTGTGTGTGTGTGTGTGTGTGTGTGTGTGTGTGTGTGTGTTTATTGTGGGGGTGGCACGGTGGGGGTGGGGTTAACCATTGGGGGGATGGAGGGAGAGAGGGAGTGAAAAGGAGAGAGGGAGTTGCGTGGTGACCACCGGCCAGGTCGGACGTTTCCTGAGGTCTCTCCGCTCCTGGCTAGTGTTTACTTTGAGTGATTGGTGGTTTGCCCTGCTCGTGGTTGTTTGCCACTGACAGGGTGACGTTTGACTTAGCCATGGGGACTTATCGCCCTCCAATGAAGAGGACATTGTCTGCTGGTCTGGCATTTACGGTGCCGGTGGACCATTCGTTGGTTGGTATCGCCCTGGTGGACGTGCTTCAGGTTGCAGCTGTCGGACCTGGTGGGCATCCAGCTGCTTCAGGGCAACCGTGCTGTGGTAAAGTTCCGCCTCCAGGACTGCCTTTCAGGAGTTTCTCGTGCGGTGTGAGGGGGCGTGTTTTACCCTCTCCCTGATACTGCTGGTTCTGTTAAGGTAGTGAATCTTAGTGTCACCTTGACGTCTGTGGCGGTGCATGGTGCCCCTTCGAATTTCAGGACGACTTCATGACCTGCTTTGAACGATTTGGGACAGTGTTAAGTGTTTCGTTGGAACAAGGTCGTTGCCGGGCACTGTAGTTGGTATGCTTGACGGCTCCCGCACCCTGATGATGTCGCTGAAGTGTAGTGCACCGTCGTCGATGTCAGTGTTAGGGTTACACGCTCCACTGCCAGTATCGGGGTCAACCGCGCAACCTGTTATCGGTGTGGTCACGAGGGTCATCTGGCTGCAGCGTGGGAGCAACTGGTCGGGTGCATGTTTTTCGTGCGGAGGATTTTTCCGCCCCTGTTGCGTTCGGACGGTTCTGAGGACGGAGTGGGTGCTGTGCCTGAGGCGCCTGATTGCCTGTCTGCTGCTCCGCCTGCTGAGGCGAGTTTCTACGGCCTGTGCGAACCGTCTGGTGACTGCTGTGGCCCCTGGGGTTGTTGAGCCGGTGTGTGTGGGTGTCGGGCTGTCGCCTTTGCTGCGTGTAGTGCGGGATGTCCAGGTGGAGGTTCATGTCCCACCCCCGCCAGTGGATGTGGGTAACGGCTCCGGGGACGCGGGTTCTGCTGTTTTGGAGGGGGCTTCGGCAGGGGGAGGTGCCTGCCATGCCTGTGTGTGTTGGCGACAGTGGTTCTGCTCTTTCCACCCCTTTGCAGAAGTTTACACGTCGTTGTTCTCAGGCTGTTTCCCTGGATGATGTGGACAGTGCGGGCGATGTGGCCTCTGTGGACTCTTCGGATGGTGCGGGTGTGGCCTGTGTGGATGTGAAGATGGTGGCTGTGCCTGCGGAGGGGCCTGCTGGGCATGGTGTGGTGCGGCCTGTCTCGAAGCGTTCGCAGCGGGCTCGGAGTGTGTCTCCCCTTCGTGGTGTGCCTTAGGAGGAGGTTGGGGAGTATGATGCTCATCTGCCGCCCCCCCCCCTTCCGTGGATGATGGTGCTGTGCGGGGCTCCGAAGTTGCTGCCTGTGCACCCCCTCCTGCGTCTCCTCGTGTTGGATCCCCGCAGTGGGGGGTTGTCCCTGATGGTCGGGACATCGTCATGATGTTGCGGAAAGATGTGCGCCGGAGGGCCTCGGCTCCTGTGCCCTGTGATGATGTCGATGCCATGCCTGCATCCCCTGGGGTTCCCCCTCCTTCGTTGCCCTGGTCTGGGGGTAGCCAAATTCCGACTGCTGTGGTCGTGCCCTGTGAGGGTCCGATGTTGGGCCCTTATCGGTATGCCCGGGTGCTTCCGATCCCGTGGTGCTCGTCCACTGTCTGGGTGTCGTGGGTGAAGGAGTTTGTTTATAGAGTGCCGGATAAGATGTCTCAGCCGAGGGCACCGCCTGGTGGCCATGTGTCCCCTGACACGTGGGTGATTTGGAATGCGTACTGCTTGCGCTTTCCGTTACACAAGTTTCCGGAGAAATATTAGTTGACATCTTGCGCACACCGCTCCACTGTGCGTGGATCAGCTGCCGCCATGAACTCGTCACCCTGCCCTATGGTGTGGGGAGTCTCCCTCTAACGTCTGCCTCTATTTTCGTCGCCACTCCTCTCTCTTCGGCCCGACACATCTAACACCTTTGACTTTCTTCTCCTCAACATCCACGCATCTCCCAACATTTGTCCTGGTGCAGTCATCGGGAGGGTAAACCCTTCATGCAAACTGCACCTATTCTCAAGAAGAAGAGAAGAAAGGAGAGAGGGTGTGAAAAGGAGGAGGAGAGAGGGAGAGAGGGAGTGAAAAGTAGAGAGGGTGTGAAAGAGAGTGAGGGAGAGAGAGAGAGGGAGTGAGGGAGAGCGGGGGAGAGAGGGAGATAGTCAGAGCGGGGGAGAGAGGAAGGAGGGCAATCAGGTGGGTGAGGGATGGAAGGTCAGTCCTGGGGGTGAGGGGTGAGGTTGGCGGTTGGCTGGTTTGTACTGCGGGAGTGTGTGTGTGTGTTTACACTGGCGTGTTATGGTGAGGGGGGGGGGAGTATGGCTAGTCGGTGGCAGTGTAACGTAACACACAGGTGTGAAAAATTAATACCAAGCTGAGACTCTCAAGCTACTTTTTCGTATTTAAACTTACGTCGAAAGCTAATTTTTATATAAAAAACACTGTACACCTTGTATTACTGACTTTGAGAGGCACTCACCTCCAAGTGAGCATCCCACAGCACAATTAGGGGATTTATGAAGCAACATCCGCCTTAATTGTTGACGTTCCCGCCCGAGCTCCTCTCCACGTGGTGGTCCAAATTCTTCCCTTCTCAGCCCGCTGGTGCAACTGTCTTGCCACAAACTCGTTCCTTTTCAATTTTTTCCTTATCCAACGTTATAAGAATTCACTATGTTGCGTTATCACTGCGTTGCTGTACCCTTCATATGACCAAAAACTATGATTTGGGCTCACTGGTACGTAAATATTCCAAGAATATTGAACTTATTCGCGAACTGCCGTCCTACACTTGTGCCTTCCCTGCCCGTCCACACACTTTTGTGTGTGTGTGTGTGTGTGTGTGTGTGTGTGTGTGTGTGTGTGTGTGTGTGTGTGTGTGTGTGTGTGTGTGTGTGTGGTGTGTGTGTGTGTGTGTGTGTGTGTGTTTGTGTGTGTGTGTGTGTGTGTGTGTGTGTGTGTGTGTGTGTGTGTGTGTGTGTGTGTGTGTGTGTGTGTGTGTGTGTGTTTGTGTGTGTGTGTGTGTGTGTGTGTGTGTGTGTGTGTGTGTGTGTGTGTACTCACCTGTTTGCGCATTCATGGTTGGGCATTAGCTTTTCGACCCCGCCTTTCAAGCTGGCAGTCGTTTGAAACAGTGATTGATTTTATTTTCTTACAATATCTTCTTTTTAAATTGTGATTGGAATTTACTTACACAACCTGCTCTTTTAGGTCATTCCATTTTCCCACTTCTCTTACGCTAAATGAAAACGTTCTAACATCTCTAAGACTCATCTGAGTTTAAAGCTTCCACCCATGACCCCCCTTGTTCTATTTCTATTCAGTGTGAACATTTCCTCCTCTTCCACTCTGTCAATTCCCCAAAGCATTTTATGCATCTCTATCGTGTCTCCCTTCTCTCTTTTTTTCTAACGTCGTCAAGTTGAGTTCTTTCAGTCGCTCTTCATATACAATCCCTCACAATTCTAGACGAGCTTCATCACAAACTTCTCAACCTTTTCCAGTTTCCTTCTGTGTTTCTTTAGGTGGGGTCGCCATGATAGGGCAGCACACTCAAACACTGGTATCACTTAGGCAGCGTAAAATGTTCTAAATGACTCAATATTTAGGTTCCTGAATGATGTTCTAATGTTTGCTAACGTAGAGCATGCTTCTGTACCTATTCTATTTGTATGTGGAATTAGGCTCGGTGTTACGTCCACTTCCCGGTCTCTTTCTATAGTCGTTACATATAGGGAGTTCCCCTTCACTGTGTACTGTCCCTCTGGTCTCCTGTCGTCTGTTCAAATTCTAGTTCAAATTCAAATTAAAAATCAAATTCAAAATTGAATTTATAAGAATGTGTGTATAAAGAATATAAGAGTAATGTACAATTCTGGGGCCAGGAGTTACACATACTAACGAAGCAACTATTCTGCAAAGCGTTTCGAGCAAGTTACTAATTTCCACCACTAAACACTTGTGTGTGTTGAAGATCACCTCTTTTGTTGTGTTTTTAATTTCTGTCGCGGCCCTTAATACCCTGTCATGTGTGTGGCCGCGTCCCTGGGCTAGTACTCTTGTCCTGTGGCTAGTTACACTTCTTGGTCTAGGGATGGATGATTGACTATTAGCCTGCTGGTAAAGCCCAGGGTAAATCTATTGTATATATATATATATGTATATATATATATATATATATATATATATATATATATATATATATATATATATATATATATATATATATATATATATATATATATATGTGTGTGTGTGTGTATATCACGCAAATAAACACGTGATTAAAAATGTGACAATGTCAGACCATGAATTAATTGTTAATTTTTCATGAATTAATTGTTTTTCGACTACCTAACCTACCTAACCTAACCTAACTTTTTCGGCTACCTAACCCAACCTAACCTATAAAGATAGGTTAGGTTAGGTTAGGTAGGGTTGGTTAGGTTCGTTCATATATCTACGTTAATTTTAACTCCAATAAAAAAAATTACCTCATACATTATGAAATGGGTAGCTTTATCATTTCATAAGAAAAAAATTAGAGAAAATATATTAATTCAGGAAAACTTGGCTTATTAGGCAAATCGGCCCTTGCATAGTAGGCTGAGAAGTGCGTTCTGGCTACTAGGTACGACATATATATATATATATATATATATATATATATAACAATTAATTCAATTAGTTAAAAAAAATTAACAATTAATTCATGGTCTGACATTGTCACATTTTTAATCACGTGTTTATTTTCGTGATATATATATATATATATATATATATATATATATATATATATATATATATATATATATATATATATATATATATATATATATACATATATACAAACGAATAAAATCATAACGTGGTAATCATAAAATCATAACAAGGTGACTCTCAACTCCCAATATCTTTCAGGTACCTTGACACATATACACTAATAATCAATCATCAGAATGGATTACAATTCACGAATAACATAAGCAATATATTAAACCTAAAAACTTTGGTCTGTTAATCATAGGTTAATGGAACAATAACGCATGCAAGAATATTTACCAGACAGAAATATTAAGAAAATCTGGTCGCTCTATATCTCCACTACATCAAATCACTACATCACTACATCACTACATCAAACTACTCTAGGGTCTCCTGCAACTTTCACCACGACACGCTGTCTTGTCCTGTTTCCCTGCCGCATCTTCTTCTAGTGCCCCCAGAACATGCCACGTACCCCACCCCGCGATACTAGATACCATTATTTATGATTAATTTATAAGTATATTCCCACTTAACATTACTCAACTATTAGGTCATAAAAGCTAGTCCATTTTTTCTAAAAAGATTTACAAACAATCCACGAGTAATACATAATAAACACCTGAACCCCGGTGCTAGTTTCCTGGGCGGAATGATATCAGCAACCCATGCCCAGCCAGCAGCCAGCTGACTGATGCCTCAAAAAAACAAATATCTACTGCAATGATTTTGTATAATTCTCTCTCTTTAGAAACCAAATTGCAATATTAACTGTCTCTACATAATATATCTCTTACAAGAGATAAATATATCTCTTACAAGAGATAAGACTCGTAACATTGAACTCCAGTCGCCATTTCTCAGATCATCTGTACAACCTGTTCAAGTCCTCTTGCAGGAACTTACAATTCTCGTCTGTCACAACTCGTGTCATTAATTTCATGTAATCTGCAAACATTTACATATAAGACTCAACACCTGTACACATGTCATTTACGTATACTAGAAATAGAATTGGTCCCAGGACCACTTCTTAAGGCGGTCCTAAGGTACTCCATTCTTTACTGTTCTCTTAAGGTACTCCATTCTTTACTGTTCGCTGGTTCGACTTCTCGCCCCTTACTGTTACTCTCTTCTTCTGGTTACCTAATATGGGTACAAAAATTTCTTATGCATGTTAAGGTTTTTCCACTTACTCCCACTTGCCTCTCAAGTTAGTATCTCTTGTTTGGTACTGTATTAACTATTGCGTATATGAGTAAAATAAACAAAAAATATAAAAAACTTCAAGCAATCTAGAAATAGGCAGTCTGCCCATCCTTCTGTGTCGTGCTTTATTCTTGTTACTTTATCATAGAATTCCAGTTGGTTTGTTAAGCATGATTTCCCTTCCGTGAACAACTTGGGTTTAGGTTTGTTTACATACCTATTTTTCTTTAAGTGTATAACTGGGCTTAACCTGATTTATCATTCAGACAATTTGCAATGGATGCTTTTCAGCTATACTGGCCTGCATTTAAGTACTTTTTCTCTATATGTTTTCTTGAAAATTTGTACCATATTTGACTACCTCTAGAAACTAGGCAACTCTCCCTTCGTAATGACTATTTAAAGATCCTTGCTAAAGGCACACTGAGGGAATGCGCTGCTTCTTTAATATCCACAGTGATACGTTGTCTGGTCGAACTGCTTTAGATTCATGCTGTGTTGTTAGCTGTTTCTTTACCTCCTTTGCTGTCATCTCTATATCTGATAGTCTCTCATCTTGGGTCATCTCCTCTTCTAGCAATGGGAGCTGCTCAGGCTCGGTTGTGAACACTCCATGGAAACTGGCATTCAGTTCCTTGCAGATTTTGTAATCACTGTATATCTTCTGTTTTTCATAGTCTTGTCACTTGGTCGTTCACTGTCATTTTCCTTCTTATATGACTATGTAGTAATTTTTTTTTTGCTTTGATAGCAATATCGTTCTCATAATTTTTTTCCGATATTCTGTATTTGTTCCAAGCTCTGTTGCATCTATTCCTATTTTCCACTGTTACTTCAACGACTCCCTCCTGCTTCTCATTTTTGCTATGTGACACTGTATGTTAAACCATGGGTTACATTCCCTCCTACATTTTCTCTTACTGTTGGGCTGAAACTCTCTTCTGCCTCCATGCATTCCATTTGACTAGGTTTATTATTTCTTGTATAGTTATTCCTCTAATTTCTTCCTACCACTGTACATCTCCAAGATATTCCCTTATCCTCCTGTAGTTCTTCCTATAGTCAACTCTCCTTTCCCAGACCTCTTGTCCCGTGGTCACAGTTTTATGTTCGATCATATAGTCAAAGACTAAGACACAATGGTCACAGGCTCCTATTGGCATTTTATGTTCAAATTTCTCTATGCCTTCCTAGTTCTGAGTGAAGCGCAGGTCAAATAGGCTTTGTGTATCCCCTCTTCTTTCTCTTGTGTCTTCCTTCACATGTTGATTTAGAGAGTGAGGGTTTTCTTCTTTTTAATTCCGACTGCAATGGCATGCAACGTCACAATGTGCATATGGCAGACGCTTCATGAAGCTGTCGGAATCCAGCAAAAATACAAAATTTATGCCCGAAACGCTTTGCGTAATAGTGGCTTTAGGCATTGTATGTACTAGCTCTACCTATAAGTCAAACAATCCTTGTAAATATTTATTGTATGTATGTACCTTACCTAAATAAAATTGTATTGTATTGTATTGTAAGAGAAAGCGTACAGGGCTTAGGGAGCACGGTCGAGTAAGAGTCCTTGATGGTCTCCTCTCATTGTAGCCTCACCTGGTCCTGGTCCACGTTGGTTGTAGGAATCTCCCCAATGCTTGAGACAATTTAAGGGACACCTAGGGTCCTCATCACATATATAGATTAATGAATAATAAGCAACTCGGTGTGACACCTGAGGTTGAAGGCTTAAGTAATAATAATGTATTTAGCAGTATTCAGAAGGGATTCAACGGAAACACCGCATTATGCTTAAGAGTAGTTTATTTACACTTATCCACTAATACAATGGGTGCTTGATTTACTTTTGATTGGCGTCAGCAAAGCTATTATCGCATTAGCAAGACTCTTGACGTCAAACTAATCGATTCCGATCCCGTCATGGACAAAACCTAACTTAACACGATCGACAGCCAATCACTAACACGAAGTACCTAATGGTGCAGGTGTGCAAAGGGTCACAGGAGTTTTAAACAGGATACTCGAACAATAATCATGCATAATAACTGCCTGTCAATGGGAAAGGCAATAATCATGCACATTAGTTGTCACACAATAACTAAATATGTGGTGTATGTGAAGCTCACATTCACAGACGAGTGTAATGTCGTGATACCACACAGATAAACACTCATACACCGTCGGGTGTCTTGGTCTCCACCTATAGCTGTGTCAGGTGTTGAGAAGGCGAGAGCTCTGGCTGACCACTCATATCATGACTCAGAAAGACACTTAATAAAGAACACAAGGTCTTGTACTTACAGGTATGGCTACCTCTCCCATTCACTCATTCACGGTCATTCATGCAAACATCCTCATATTGCCAGACAGCTGGTCTCCCTCCTTACGACGTGAGAACACTATAGGATGACAGGCTTTCCCAACATGACCGTATTTGACACGGCGGGATACTCGCAAGAGGCGTGCTAAGTTTCTTCAGTGACTGCCGGTAGTTTGTGTTGATACACTTGTAGAAAAAAGACAGAGAAGCATTAGGTAAGTGTTTAGCAGGTAGTGACGTTACGTAGTACGTAAGGGGTTAAGCGGGTGGTAGCTATGCTCTCTAAACTCTGAGTGGCGGCGGCGGTGGCTATATTACACCATTTAGGTACATTGGTAAAGTCACACAGATTACTTAGGCGGCGGCACTTTTCTCAGTTCACTCTTAACCACTGAATTACCCACAGGGGATCTCGATCTCACTTTGTCTCCAGGTGTTACCTGACACCAGTCAGTTTCGTTCTGGTGATTCAAAGACCTTTTGTCATTCACGAAGGCTTCTAAACAATATAGTCACGGTCCCGATTCTAGGCAAGTGCTGTTATATCGAAAAGATGCCGAGTTAACAAATTGACGGTAAGGAACGGCTAGCGCATTCTACTCTATTGGCCGATAGATTAGAACGACACGTCCACCACGTACGAATTTCCTTACGAGAATGTCAGTGCAAGGATTTGCAAGGACTTCCTTTTGGTACAACCGCCAGGCCTATGAACTGACCAATGACGTTGCAAAGCAGATACCGGAACCATTGATATTGAGCCTTATATGATAGGTAAAAGTGACTTCATGACCACGTCACGACTACGTCAATGTTCTTCCTCGCGACGGTTGAGGCTGATCGTTGAATTAAAGCAAAATTCATTTTCAGTTGCCCAAATAAAGTCGATAAGGAATTAGCAAACGTCTATCAAAAAAAGATAAAGCCGAGGGCGCCGGAGTCTATAAGATTCTTTGCAATGATTATAATAAAGGCTATTATGGCCGAAAAGGCAGGGTTCTAAACACAAGCATCATCCAACACAAGAGGTCTGTTAGATAAGGTCAAGAAAACTCAGCTTTATAAAAACATGTAAGTGAGACCCATTACAAAATTATTTAGGATAATTGTTGTATAATTTATCCCCAACACTGTGGCTTCAAAAGAAAGATAATGAAATCTACTCTAATAAATAATAATTTTAATTTTAATATATCCTCAGGGCAGTGGTTACCAGATTTAGTGAGCAATTATGTAACAAGGAGGTTGTTACCTGATGTTTAACCCTGTTCCCAGAACACATGACTTGATGCCATAAAACCAGCTACAGCTGTTACACTCGCTCACTGCTGAAGAGGGTGCAAGTTTGGGACCAAAATATTCAATTTACGTTTCCTTCTGTTTTCAAAATAGTGGGTTAATAGTTTCATTAATTAGCGGACGATTGCACTTCATTCTCATCTTAATATAAATGCAAAAATGTTTTATTTGTAAAGAACTTTTGAGCAAACAGCACAAATTATTTACCATTAAACAACGAATTAATAACAATTATTTTAAATTACAGTATAATTACCTGATATTAACTGGTGATGCATGCGAGTGGCCAGCAACAGGAATAGAACAATGATGAGAGCGAATGTTTTTGTAAACATAATTATGAACATCCCCTCCCCCCCGTTTCAGAACACCCCCCATTCAGTGCAAGGCAATTTATTATACTTTCAATATAATGTACAGACATTTGAATCACATTAATCTTTCCACAGATCATATGGAATATATTGATAAATTATTTACTATAACTTACATTTGCATTACTTAAAGACCTCAGACTGTTTGTATAAGAACATATATTAAAATTTTTTTTTATTGAGATATATACAAGAGTTGTTATATTCTATTACAGCCACTAGCACGCGTAGCGTTTCGGGCAAGTCCTTAATCCTATGGTCCCTGGAATACGATCCCCTGCCGCGAAGAATCGTTTTTTCATCCAAGTACACATTTTACTGTTGCGTTAAACAGAGGCTACAGTTAAGGAATTGCGTCCAGTAAATCCTCCCCGGCCAGGATACGAACCCATGACATAGCGCTCGCGGAACGCCAGGCGAGTGTCTTACCACTACACCACGGAGACTCATATTTTACCAAACGTATGCAGATTCTATCAATTTCGACAGCTTAGACATCTCAGAGTATTTCTTTTATATATATATATATATATATATATATATATATATATATATATATATATATATATATATATATATATATATATATATATATATATATATATATAATATATATGAATAAAACAACTGAAAACTCACACCCCAGAAGTGACTCAAACCCATACTGCCGGAAGCAATGCATCTGATGTACAGGATCCCTTAACCACTCGACCAACACAACCTTCGCATTTGGGTTCCTCATGTGTGCCCCAAAGAATGAGGTGATTGATAAAATCCCCATGCCCAAGATTACCAACAGAGTGCCGGCGGGGAAGATGGAGAATTAGCCTCGGCTACCATCCTCTTTTGTCCGGTCGTGTTGGTCGAGTGGTTAAGGGATCCTGTACATCAGATGCATTGCTTCTGGCAGTATAGGTTCGAGTCACTTCTGGGGTGTGAGTTTTCAGTTGCATATATGCCTGGAGACCGTTCAGGCTTGTTCGCATATATATTATATATATGAAATATATATAATATATATATTATATCTCAGAGAAATCTTAGCAAACAACACAGAAATCATCGATAGATACAGTGATAGCAGGCGGCTTGACATCTGCGAGGCACTACACATCAAGAAGTCAACACCAGCAATCAACAGCCAATTAATGCACAACTATATTCTACCCACTTCAAGACTCCGCTCCAATATAGAAGCATCAAGAAATATGGGCCAATAGGCCCTCTGCAATAACTTCCATTCTTACCCTCAATACCCATTGTTTCGTGTTCTGGCTTGTATTGAAAGTTTGTTTTCACCTCATCCAAAATTGTTGTAACATATCACTTCATCCAAATGCAGGTATAAAAAAATCGAAGATGTTTAAGCTCTATTCAGTTATAAGTTGTGTGTGTAAACTAAAGTCTTTGAAAATGTAATAAGTTTTACGAAACGCGCTCAAGTGTCGCGTCAGACTAGAAATAAAAATGAATTTTGGAGAATTGATTTTTCATTTACCATCAACAGTGAAAAGAAACATAAGAAAGATCGGGAAAATTCGTGTTAGAATTATTAATCTTACTTTTTCGGTCATATCTAATAATAATATATATATATATATATATATATATATATATATATATATATATATATATTA